>NW_027095709.1:784884-875568 GCF_036850995.1 Saccopteryx leptura | reverse complement strand
AGCAGCAAAGTCACACTCCTCGCCTTTCCTAATTCCTGAATTGCTGCAGGCTCTAGAATTTTTTCCAGTGGTGGAGTATAAAATGCAGTTTGCAGAAAAACATTTCAGAAGGTGAGACCCAGGGAATCTTCGCATTTTAAGTGGAACTTCTTCCAGGCCCCATGTGGATTAAAGCCAGCCAAGGTTTGCAATTTGGGATTTCTATTTGCACCTCAACCAGCAGAGGCAGACTCAAACTCTGGACTGCTCGTAGCTCCAAGGTTGCTGAGAGCCAATCACAGGCAGTGTCTCCCACTGGTCTGCATTGTGTTCCTGCCAGGGAGGCCCAGGGCTGGCACATTCAGTGCCCAGCTGCAGAGAACTTTGGTTCAGAACCTAACAACCCTTCTAGTGTGGTATCCTAAGGAGTGCTCTTTACACCTGGCTTAGCTGAGGCAAGTTCTGCTCTGTGTGATTAGCACCAGAACAGTGGCTCATGAGAATTAGATACAGTGGACCTTCATATTGAGCCAGACTGGTGCTGCATATCCTGCTCTCCAGGGTTAGATTCCACAGGGGAAAGGACAGAGGCTTGGAGCTTGGAGATTTAAAGTGTGGGTTCTTGTGAGCCTATTGTTGGATTAGGTTGAGAGGCTTAGCCACATGACTGGGGAGGCCATGTCAGTGCTAGAAGAGGACTCTCTAAATCTTCCTCCCTGAGACCAAGGTCTCACAAGCTGTAAGAACTGCTACAGAGGAGACTGTCAGCCCCACTTTATGTGACCCTGCTGCTCAACTAGTTAGGAAGAAAAGAAATGTGAGTATCCAGCAATGACTGAGGGATGAAGCTCAGGTGAGGAGCCACATTCCTGATACCAAGATCCTGACTAAGAGAACCCTGAAGTAGAGGAACCACTGAAATTGTATTCCCAACCTCAGCTTCCCTAACCGAACAAGTTTGCAACCTGTGGAGGGTTTTTTGGGGGGGAGTCCAGTCAAGAAAACTCATTGGGAAGCTACAAGAAGAGGTGGAGCAGCTGAGAAATGGAGAAAAATATTGTGGAGCTTGAGGTTTTTATGGAGATTGAGTTTTTTATGGAGCTGCAGTCAACCCTGAGCAAGAGGAAGCTGATCGTTACACACTGGTTGGCCCCTTCACACTACCAAGCCCAGAAAACACAGATACAAACAGCATAAAGAGCAGTAGCACAGACATGTGGCCCACAGCACGTTACAAACAACAGCTGACACTAACCAGGAAGATCTAGAACCAACACAGTATTGGGTGGAAGATAGAACCAAACCTGGACTGAATTAGCTACACAAGCACCACATCCAAAAGAGGTGTCTAGCAGGCAGCAACAATATGAAGAATAAATACACCCAATAGGACAGACATCGCACAATGTGGAATACATTGCAGATGATTAAAAATGACCCATAGAGCCAATCAGTCTTAAGTAATAATCACATTCACAAAAGGACCATCTGCATTCAATACTCACATACAACAGAGGGAAAATTGTACCCTCTAAAAGCATTTTTAGAACAAGGAAATCAGGTGGCCTGGACGTTAGCACCAACAAGCCTATCTTCATAAAAACACCACAAGAATTCAAAGTCAGACATTGTTACCTAATACACAGAAAATATGGGCCGACGAAGAAATGTGACCCAAATGATCAACAGGAGATATTCCCAGAAAAAGAACTGAATGAAATAGAAGTAACCAAACTACCAGATGCAGAGTTTAAAATAATGATTCCTTTTTTTCTTTCTTTTTTTTTTTTGTATTTTTCTGAAGTTGGGAAGGCAGTCAGACAGACTCCCGCACCGCATGCACCCAACCGGGATCCACCTGGCATGCCCACCAGGGGGCGATCCTCTGCCTATCCGGTGCATCACTCTGTTTTGACCAGAGGAGGCGATGCTCTGCCCATCTGGGGAGTCGTTCTGTTGTGACCAGAGCCATTCTAGCATCTGAGGCAGAGGCCATGGAGCCATCCTCAGTGCCCAGGCCAACTTTGCTCCAATGGAGCTTCAGCTGCGGGAGGGGAAGAGAGAGACAGAGAAGAAGGAGAGGGGGAGGCGTGGAGAAGCAGATGGGTGCTTCTCCTCTGTGCCCTGGCCGGGAATTGAACCTGCATGCTAGGCCAACACTCTACCACCAAGCAAACCGGCCAGGGCCTAAAAGAATGATTCTTAGCATGCTCAAGGATCTTAGAGTAACAATGGATGGGTATAATGAGCACCTACATAAAGAGATAGCAAGCATCAAAAAGGACACTGAAATAATAAAAAACAACCCCTCAGAAATGACAAATACAATATCAGAAAGGAAGATTGCATAAGAAGCAATCAACAGCAGGATGGATAAACCAGAGTATCGAATCAGTGATTTAAAAGATAACGTCAACAGAAGCACAGAAGTAGAGCAGCAAATGCAAAGAGGAGCAAAGAGACTGAGGAAATCCTACAAGACATCGGTGACAACATGAAGGGAAACAACATCCCCATCATAGGGGATCCTGAAGGAGAAGAGAATGAACAGGGGTTAGAGAACCTGTTTGAAGAATTTATAGCTGAAAATTTCCCCAAACATGAAGAAAAGTTCACACAAGTTCAGACAGCACAGAGACACCCATTAAAAAGGAAACCAAGGAGGCCTACACCAAGACACATCATAATTAAAATGCCAAGGTTAGGAGACAAAGAAAGAACACTAAAAGCTGCAAGGGAAAAGCAGTTCATTACCTGCAGAGGAGCCCTCATAATGATGATTTTCATCTTCTCAACAGAAACACTTCAGGCCAGAAGGGACTGGCAAAAAATATTCAAAGTGATGCAAACCAAGAACCTACAACCAAGACTGCTTTCTCCAGCAAGGCTGTTATTTAAAATGGATGGAAGAACTGAAAGCTTCTCATACAAAAAAAGACTCAAGGAATTCATTACAACCAAACCAGCACTTTATGAAATGTTAAGTGTTCTTTTGTAAAATGAGCAAAGGGAAAAAAATGAAAAAAAAATCAAGTAAAAGTGGATTGTAGATTTAAAGAATAAAATGATAGATTCCAAGATTGCAATGACATAGGCAGACCTTCCAACTGCCACTTTCCAGAAGCAAATAGATTTAACCTAATTTCAGACAGTCATCTTGAATAAACCAACTTTGGACTGAATGAAGTGGCGTATATAAACAAGGATCAAAGAAGAAGCCACACCGAGAATGGTAGGAGGGGAGAAGACATAGAAAAGATTGACCCCTTCCAGGGGCGAGCTGTGGCTGAGGGGTGGGAGGCACTCTTACTGTGGGGAGGGTTTCATTGAGAAGTGTTCAACCTCAGGCTGGCAGCCCCAGCGTAGAGCCCCAGAGCCTGGAAGTGGTGCCTACACAGTATTTGAAGGTGAAAAGAGTCAGTTATCTGTCTGCAAGAATGAGATGGAGGTCTTGGAGACTCAGGCTTCATCTTAAAGGGCCTGCACAGAAGGTCTTGTTCACAGCCACTTACTTGGGGCTTGGGTGGGGAGAGAGCTAAGGAGACTAGAGTTGCATGAGGAGAGTTTAAAGTTGGAGGCCTAGGGAGAGGCTCTGTGGGGGACGGCCACTGGAACCTATGTGCTGAGTCATTCATTCTCCAATACTGCAGTCGCCATCCTTTGTGGGTGGTGCAATCCCCTCTGAGCAGCACCAGCCTGGGGAAAAGCAACTGCTCCACAATCGGGAGTCTCTCCTGCACCAGTCATGGGGACTGAGTCACTCTGAGAAGCCAGGAAGTGAAAGGCCCATCAGGGACTCTCTTTTCTGGTGGCTACAGCTTTTCTCCATGTTCTCCTGAGTCTACAACTGGAGCATCCTCCTCAAAGGAGACTCAGTTGAAACAGTATGGAGTGCAGCCAGACCACACATCTGGGCCTCAGAGCTCACACCCACTGGGCACCTGGGACACACCCTACTGATGTCTGTGAAAAAAGTCTGAACCGACTGACAACTGGGGTAGAGATATGGAGCCACACCCAGCAGCTTTCTAATCCCTGAATGGCCTCAGACACGATACTCTACCAGAGCTTTTTTTAGTAGCCGAGCCCAACAAGTAGACTGCAGACAGAGGCTTTAGGAGACCTCAATAAGAGCCCTATGGCCTTTTATGCAGACCTTTTCCAGCACAGTGTGGGTAAAAGCCAGCCTTCGTTCACAGCTTGATATTTTCACGTGCACCTGGGCCCTGTAGAGACAGCCACAGACTCAGATTTGCTTGTAGCTCCAGGAAGATTGCTGAGGGCCAGTCATGGGCAGTGTCTCCCACTGGTCTGCACCTGGTTCATGAAAGGGAGGCCCATGGCTGGCACACGCAGTGCCCAGCTGTGGAGAACATCAGTTCAGGACCTAACAACCATGCTAGAGTGGTATCCTAAGGAATGGCTCCTCACACTTGGCCCAGATGTGTTAAGTTGTGCTTTCTGTAATCAGCACCAGCACTGTGGCTTATATGCATTCGAAGAAGGTATAGCTTCGTACTCAGCTGGCCTGGGTGCTTGATATCCTACCCTGCTGGAAAAGGGAAAGGGAAAGGGACAGGTAGAGAAGGCGAAAAGGAGGCTTAGAGCATGGACATTTAATGTGTGGGTCCCTGTGAGCCTATTGTTGGATCTGGTCGAGGGGTTTGACATATGCTGAAGGGTCGAGTCAGCCCCAGGAGGGGACACTCTCAGTCTTCCTGAGATCAAGGTCTCACCAGCTTTAAGAACTTCTATAGAGGAGACTGTCGGCCCTACTCGATCTGACCCTGTTTCTCATCTTGTTGGGGAGAAATAAAATTTGAGTATCCAACGATGACTGAAGGATTAGGCTCTGGAGAAGGGGCCACATTCCCCATATTGAGTTCCTGACCAAGAGGCACCTGAAGTAGGGGTCCCACACTACAGTCTTTCTACCGAAAACTCGTTGGGAAGACAGGCAGTTACAAGAAGAGCTAGGGCTGCTGAGAAGTGGAGGAATTCTAATGTAGCTATGGGTTTTAAAAGAAGCCTGAACTAGCAGACAGCACCAACCCTAAACTCAGCTAGGTACACAAGGAACATGTACAAAGGAGGATTTTAGCAGGCACCACACAGTACAAAGAATAAATACACACAACAGTACAGACATTGAGCAGTGTGGCATACACATGATCATGGTTGACCCTTAAAGCAAGGAAGCCTAAAGGAATAACCATACCAACAAAATGAACAATTGCATTTAATATTCACAAACAACAGCAGGGAATATAGTGCCCTCAAGAAGCATTCCTAGAACAACGAAAATTACTGGCCTGGATGTCAGTTCCACCAAGTTCATCCTCCTCATAAAGATACCACAAAAATTTCAAAGACAGTACTACCTAATACACAGAAAAAAAAGGCAGTCAAAGAAATGTGACCCAAATGAATCAAGAATAGAAATCTCCAGTAAAATAACTAAATGATATGAAAGTAACCAAACTACCAGACAAAGAAGTTAAAATAATGATTCTTACAATGCTTGAAAAGTTTAGAGCACTAATAGATGGACATAATGAGCACATAAATTAAAAGATAGCAAACATCAAAAAGGACATTACAATCATTAAAAGAAAGCAGTCAGAAATGAAAAATACAATATCATAAATGAAGACTGCACTAGAAGGTATCAACAGTATGCTGGATAAAGCAGAGGATCAAATCAGTGATTTAGAAGACAAGATAAAGACACATGAACCTCCATGTTCATCTCAGCATTTTTCACAGTGGCTAAGACATGGGAACAGCCTCAATGTACTTCAATAGAAAATTGGATAAAGAAGATGTAGTACAGATATACAATGGAATACTACTCAGCCCTAAGAAATGATGACATAGTATCATTTACGACAACATGGATGGACCTTGAGAACATTCTACTGAGTGAAATAAGTAAAACAGAAAAAGCTAAAAATTCTATGATTCTATGCATAGGTGGGACACAAAATTGAGACTCATGGACATAGATAAAAGGACAAGGGTTACCAGAGGGAGGGAAAGGGAAGTGTGGAAGGTGTTTGGGGGAAAGGAGAGGGACTTAATAAGAAACAAAATATAAGGTAACAGAAGATGATTTAACTTTGGGTGATGGATATACAGCATAATGGATCATCCAAATGATGTGGAGATGATTTCTCTGAATTTATGTACTCTGGTTGTCCAATGCCACCCTGTCCAATTTAATTGTTTAAATTAAAAAGAAAAAACAGACAGGATAAACATAAAGAAGTAAAGCTGCAAAATGTAAAGAGGTGCAAACTGACTGAGGAAATATTAAGAGACCTCAGTGACAACATGAAGAGAAACAACATCCACATCATAGAGGTTCCTGAGGAAGAAGAGAATGAACAAAATTAGAAAATTTGTTTGATGAAGGAAAAAGTCACACAAGTACGAGAAGCACAGAGACTGCCAAAGTTAAGAGACAAATAGAGAATACTAAAAGCTGCAAGGAAAAGCAATTACTTGCAGAGGAGCCCCTATAAGGATGATATCCAATTTCTCAGCAGAAAGTCTTGGAGCTAGTAGGGTTTGGCAAGAAATATCCAAAGTGATGCAAAACAAGAACCTACAACCAAGACTGCTTTATCTAGCAGGGCTGTCGTTGAACATTGAAGAAAAAATACAAAGCCTCCCATAGCAAAAAAAAAATATTAAAAAGATAAAACACTGAATGAATTCATTACAACCCAATCAGTACTGCAAGAACTGTTAAGGGGCTTAGTATAAAAAAAGAGAAATTGAGAAAAAGAAAAATGTAGATTTAAAGTATAAAATGGCAATAAAAAAGTACGTGCCAATTATAACCTTAAATATAAATGGATTAAATGCTCCTATCAAAAGACATAGGGTAAGCTGCATGGATAGAAAACAGGACCTGTACTTATGCTGTCTACAGGAGACTCACCTCAGAACAAACAATACACATAGAGTAACAGGGAAGGAATGAAAAAAAGGAATTCATGCAAATAGAAATGTAAAGAAAGCTGGGGTAGCAATACTTATATCTGACACAATAGACTTTAAAACAAAGGTTAGTGTAAGGTATAAAGAAGGTCACTACATAATGATAAAGAGAGCAATCCAACAGGAGGATATAACCATTCTAAATATTTACGCACATAATATAAGAGCATCTAAATATATAAAAACAGCTTTTGATAGACATAAAGGGCAAGATCAATAGCAATACCATAATAGGGGATTTTAATACTCCACTAACATCAATGGATAGATCCTCCAGAGAAAAAACTAACAAAGACATGGAGGCCTTAAATGTCACACTTGATCAACTGGATTTAATTTATATCTTCAGAACTTTCACCCTAAAGCAGCAGACTATACATTCTTTTCAAGTGTTCATGGTACATTCTCAAGGATAGACACATGTTAGGTATACATATACGAGTCCTCAATAAAGTTAAGAAGATTGAAATCTTATCAAGTATCTTCTCTGAACACAATGGCATGAAACTAGAAATCAACTACCATAGAAAAACTGAAAAACATTCTAACATTTAGAGGCTATATAGCATGTTATTAAATGTCAAATGGGTTAACAACGACATCAAGGAAGAAATCAGAAATTTTTTTGAAAAAATAAAAATGAACATATAACAACCCAGAATTTATGGGACACAGCAGAAGAAGTCCTGAGAGTGAAGTTCATAGCATTACAGGCCAACCTTCAGAAGCAAGAAAAAGCTCAAATAAATAACTTAATCCTGCACCTAAAAGAACTAGAAAAAGAACTAAAAAAAAACCCCAGAGTAAGTAGAATGAAGAAACTAATAAGATCAGAGTGGAAATAAATATATAGAGGCTAAAAAGAAAATACAGAAGATCAATGAAACCGAGATGGTTCTTTGAAAAGGTACACAAGATTGACAAATTTGTAACCAGATTCATCCAGAAAAAAAAGAGAGAGAATTCAAATAAAATTAGAAATGAAAGTGGAGATTTAAGAACTGACACCACAAAAATAGAGAGGATTGTAAAAAAATACTATGAAGATCAAAATGCCTAAATATTGGAAAACCTAGAAAAAGGTTATATTGCTAGAATCATAAAATCTTCCAAAATTCAATCTGGAAGTATCAGTGAACTTAAACAGACCTATATCAGCAAATGAAATTGAAACACTTATAAAAATTCTCAGCAAACAAAAGTCCTGGACCAGATGGCTTCACAGACAATTTTTACCAAACATTCAAGGAAGAACTAACACCTGTCTTTCTCAAGCTATTTCAAAAAATTCAAGAGGAGGGAAAACTTACAAAGTTTTTTTATAAGGCAAGCATGATCCTCCTTTCAAAACCAAGTAAAGACACTGGAAAGAAAAAAAAAAAACTATACGCCAATATCCCTGATGAACAGACATGCTAAAATTCTCAACAGAATATTAGCAAACTGGATCTAACAATACCTTAAAAATATCATACCTCATGATCAAGTGGGATTGATTCCACGGAGGTAAGGCTGGTATAAAAATCACATAATTATATCAATAGATGCAGAAAAAGCATTTGATGAAATTTAGCACCCATTTATCATCAAAACTTTCAGCAAAGTGAGGATACAGGGAACATAGATTAACATAATAAAGGCCATCTATGTCAGACAGCCAGACAACATAATAATCAATGGGCAAAAATTAAAACCAATTCTGTTAAGATCAGAAACAAGGCAGAGGTGCTCCCATTCACCACTTTTATTCAACATAGTTCTGGAAGTCCAAGAGAAAGCATATATCATGTTCATGGATAGGAAGAATAAACATCATTACAATGCTTATATTACCCAAAGCAATCTATAAATTCAATGCAACCCTTATTAAAATACCAACGACATACTTCAAAGATACAGAGTAAATATTCCAGATATTTATATGATACCAAAGAAGAAGACCAATAGCCTCAGCAATCCTGAAAATGCAGAATGAAGTGGGAAGTATCACACTTCCTGATACCAAGTGATACTAACAGTCCATTGTACTAAAAACAGCTTGGTACTGGCATAAAAACAGGCATACAGATCAGTGGAACAGTACAGAGAATCCAGAAATAAACCCATGCCTTTATGGTCAATTGATATTTGACAAAAAAAGTAAGAGCATACAGTAGAGTAAAGACACTCTCTTTCACACATGGTGTTGGGAAAATTGAACAGGTACATGCAAAAAGAATGAAACTAGATCAACAACTTACACCATTCACAAAAATAAAATCAAGATGGATAAAAGACTTACATGTAAGTCACAAAACAATAAACATCTTGGAAGAAAACATAGGCTTGTAAACTCTCTGATATCACTTGTAGCAATATTTGCTGATTTATCTCCACAAGCAAGTGAAATAAAGAACAGGATGAACAAATGGGACTATATCAAACAAAGCTTTTGCAGAGCAAAAAACTCCATGAACAAAATAAAAAGACAACCCACACAATGGGAGAACATATTCTCCAATTCATCTGATAAAGGGTTAAAGCCCAGAATTTATAAAGAACTTCTAAAACTCAACACCAGGAAGGTAAACAATCTAATTTTTTAAATGGGCAAAAGAACTGAAAGACACTTCTCCAAAGAAGACATACAGATGGCCAGTAGGCATATGAAGAATGTTCAATGTCACTAATCATCAGAAAAATGCAAATTATACCACAATGAGATGCCACCTCACACCTGTCAGAATGGTGCTCATCAACAAAACAACACAGAATAAGTGCTGGTGAGGGTGTGGAGAAAAGTGAACCGTCCTGCATTGCTGGTGGGAATGCAGACTGGTGCAGCTCCAGTGCCCTAAAAGGCTTCATAGGATTCTATCAGGGCCCTACTTCAAGAGTGGAGAAAAGGTCATTAAACTGAAGCCTGCCAGGCATCCCGGCCTGATGTAAGGACATATCATTGCTGTGGATTTATCTCCAACAAAAATTTTCAGGATTGTGGATCTCCAACAAAAAATTTCAGGATTGTGGATAAACTATGGCCCTTCTATTGCAAATAGGCTGTCCTTTGTAAAGTATTTATTGAACATTTGCTTTAATGAACTTCTATGTGTTCGTCACTGGAGTTATATTTAATGGTGTCCAAGTACAAATGCAAATTGATGTCCTCCCACCCCCATTCACTTCACCAGATCACTGACCTTTACTCAACAAACACCTGTGAGTCTCTCTGCAGTGTCCAGCACTGTGCTGAGCGCATAGAGAGATGCTGAGACTGACAAGCATTTTGCAAAAATTTTGTACAGACAAAAATTTTGCAGTATTTTTGTAGCTGCTTTAGATTGCATTGTAATGGAAAATTAGGAGACTGGTAGTGCAGAAACTTAAGATGGTCCCCTGAAGAGCTTCTGTTTTAAAATTGATTCTTTAAGAAAGCATTAAAAAGCTATTGGAATTGATTGCCTGCTAATATAAAGAAAAAACTCTTTGCCACCATTAGCATTATAAAAGAGCATCTTCACTCATGCATGTTATTAACACTACTGGCCTGAGAGCCCCTGTAGAAAGAGAAAGGATACTGATGGGATATTAAAACAGCAATCTCTACCTATCTGGGATTTAAACCTAATATGTCACTTTTATTAATTTAGCAAGAACCATTAGTTAGGATGTCAAAGAGTGGATTTACAATTAAAGTGCTATAAAATGGTGGTATCTTTAATAAAAAATGGGCCAGGAATTTTTCATTAATCTTCTCAGCATGAGGTACTCTCCTCCAAAGAATAAATTTTGAATTTATATATTTTTTATTGCTAAGTTTATAGTACAGCAGCAATGAAAGTCATAGCTGATAACACTCTGATTAGCTCCTGAAACTTTCCTGAAATAGGGTAATAACCAATCAGATCCTAGCTATTGGCCTGAGAAAATAATGGCATCCACCATAATGATGACTGAGGGATTAGGCTCTGGAGAAGGGGCCACATTCCCCATATTGAGTTCCTGACCAAGAGGCCACTGAAGTAGGGGTCCCACTGAAATTGTATTCTCAACCTCAGCTAACCTAACCCAACAAGCTTGCAACCAGTAGAGGGGTTCATTGGGTGAGGCCAGTCTCAGACCACACTACAGTCTTTTTACAGAAAACTCATTGGGAAGACAGGCAGCTACAAGAGGAAGTGGGGCTGCTGAGAAGTGGAGAAAAACTAATGGAGCTATGGGTTTTATAAGAAGCCTGAACTAGCAGACAGCAACAACCCTAAACTCAGCTAGCTACACAAGGAACATGTGCAAAGGAGAATTTTAGCAGGCACCACACAGTACAAAGAATAAATATACACAACAGTACAGACATTGGGCAGTTTGTCATACACATGATCATGGTTGACACTGAGAGCAATGAAGTTTAAAGGAATAACCGTACCAACAAAATGAAAAATTGCATTCAATATTCACAAACAACAGCAGGGAATATAATGCCCTTAAGAAGCATTCTTAGAACAAGGGAAATTGCTTGCCTAGAAGTCAGTACCACCAAGTTCATTCTCCTCATAAAGACACCACAAAAATTTCAAAGACAACATTACCTAATACACAGGAAAAAAAGGCAGTCAAAGAAATGTGACCCAAATGAATCAAGAATAGAAATCTCCAGTAAAATAACTAAATGATATGAAAGTAACCAAACTACCAGACACAGAAGTTAAAATAATGATTCTTACAATGCTTGAAAAGTTTAGAGCACTAATAGATGGACATAATGAGCACATAAATTAAAAGATAGCAAACATCAAAAAGGACATTACAATCATTAAAAGAAAGCAGTCAGAAATAAAAAATACAATATCATAAATGAAGAGTGCACTAAAAGGAATCAACAGTATGCTGGATAAAGCAGAGGATGAAATCAATGATTTAGAAGACAAGATAAAGACACATGAACCTCCATGTTCATCTCAGCATTTTTCACAGTGGCTAAGACATGGGAACAGCCTCAATGTACTTCAATAGAAAATTGGATAAAGAAGATGTAGTACAGATATACAATGGAATACTACTCAGCCCTAAGAAATGATGACATAGTATCATTTACGACAACATGGATGGACCTTGAGAACATTCTACTGAGTGAAATAAGTAAAACAGAAAAAGCTAAGAATTCTATGATTCTATGCATAGGTGGGACACAAAATTGAGACTCATGGACATAGATAAAAGGACAAGGGTTACCAGAGGGAGGGAAAGGGAAGTGTGGAAGGTGTTTGGGGGAAAGGAGAGGGACTTAATGAGAAACAAAATATAAGGTAACGGAAGATGATTTAACTTTGGGTGATGGATATACAGCATAATGGATCATCTAAATGATGTGGAGATGATTTCTTTGAATTTATTGATGAATGGCACCTTGTCAAATTTAATTGTCTAAATTAAAAAAAAAAGACAAGATAAACAAAGAAGTAAAGCTGCAAAATGTAAAGAGGTGCAAACTGACTGAGGAAACTTTAAGAGACCTCAGTGACAACATGAAGAGAAACAACATCCCCATCATAGATGTTCCTGAGGAAAAAGAGAAATTGTATTCTCAAACTCAGCTAACCTAACCCAAAAAGCTTGGAACAAAATTAGAAAACTTGTTTGATGTAGGAAAAAGTCACACAAGTACGAGAAGCACAGAGACTGCCAAAGTTAAGAGACAAACAAAGAATACTAAAAGTTGCAAAGAAAAGCAATTACCTGCAGAGGAGCCCCCATAAGGATGATATCCAATTTCTCAACAGAAAGTCTTAGGGCTACTAGGTTTGGCAAGAAATATCCAAAGTGATGCCAAACAAGAACCTACAACCAAGACTGCTTTATCTAGCAAGGCTGTTGTTGAACATTGAAGAAGAAATACAAAGCCTCCCAGAGCAAAAATATTAAAAAGATAAAACACTGAACGAATTCATTACAACCCAATCAGTACTGCAAGAACTGTTAAGGGGCTTAGTATAAAAAAAGAGAAATTGAGAAAAAGAAAAATGTAGATTTAAAGTATAAAATGGCAATAAAAAAGTACGTGCCAATTATAACCTTAAATATAAATGGATTAAATGCTCCTATCAAAAGACATAGGGTAAGCTGCATGGATAGAAAACAGGACCTGTACTTATGCTGTCTATAGGAGACTCACCTCAAAACAAACGGTACACATAGTGTAACAGTGAAGAAATGAAAAAAAGTAATTCATGCAAATAGGAAAGTAAAGAAAACTGGGGTAGCAATACTTATAACTGACACAATAGACTTTAAAACAAAGGTTAGTGTAAGATATAAAGAAGGTAACTACATAATGACAAAGAGAGCAATCCAACAGGAGGATATAACCATTCTAAATATTTACGTACATAATATAAAAGCATCTAAATATATAAAAACAGCTTTTGATAGACATAAAGGGCAAGATCAATAGCAATACCATAATAGGGGATTTTAATACCCCACTAACATCAATGGATAGATTCTCCAGAGAGAAAACTAACAAAGACACAGAGGCCTTAAATGTCACACTTGATCAACTGGATTTAATTTATATCTTCAGAACTTTCACCCTAAAGCAGCAGACTATACATTCTTTTCAAGTGCTCATGGTACATTCTCTAGGATAGACACATGTTAGGATACATAACGAGTCTCAATAAAGTTAAGAAGATTGAAATCTTATCAAGTATCTTCTCTGAATCCAATGGCATAGAACTAGAAATCAACTACAATAGAAAAACTGAGAAACATTCTAATATTTAGAGGCTATATAGCATGTTATTAAATGACAAATGGGTTAACAACGACATCAAGGAAGAAATCAGAAATTTTTTTGAAAAAATAAAAATGAACATATAACAACCCAGAATTTATGGGACACAGCAGAAGAAGTCCTGAGAGTGAAGTTCATAGCATTACAGGCCAACCTTCAGAAGCAAGAAAAAGCTCAAATAAATAACTTAATCCTGTACCTAAAAGAACTAGAAAAAGAACTACAAATAAAGCCCAGAGGAAGTAGAATGAAGGAAATAATAAGATCGGAGCAGAAATAAATATATAGAGGCTAAAAAGAAAATACAGTTCAATGAAACCGAGATGGTTCTTTGAAAAGGTACACAAGATTGACAAGTTTGTAACCAGATTGATCCAGAAAAAAAAAGAGAATTCAAATAAAATTAGAAATGAAAGTGGAGAGGATTTTAAGAAAATACTATGAAGATCAAAATGCCAAAAAATTTGACAACCTAGGAAATAAGGTTATATTGCTAGAATCATAAAATCTTCCAAAACTCAATCTGGAAGAATCAGTGAACTTAAACAGACCTATATCAACAAATGAAATTGAAACAGTTATCAAGAAATTCTCAGCAAACAAAAGTCCTGGACCACATGGCTTCACAGATGAATTTTCCCAAAAATTCAAAGAACTAACACCTGTCTTTCTCAAGCTATTTTAAAAAATTCAAGAGAAGGGAAAACTTACAAGCTTTTTTTATGAGGCAAGCATGATACTCATTTCAAAACCAGGTAAAGACACCAGAAAGAAAAAAAAAAAAAAAACACTATACGCCAATATCCCTGATGAACAGACATGCTAAAATTCTCCACAGAATATTAGCAAACTGGATCCAACAATACCTTAAAAATATCATACCTCATGATCAAGTGGGATTTATTCCAGGGAGGCAAGGCTGGTATATTAGCAAATCAATAAACATGATTCATCACATAAACCAAAGGAAGGATAAAAATCACATAATTATATCAATAGATGCAGAAAAAGCATTTGATGAAATTTAGCTCTCATTTATGATCAAAACTTTCAGCAAAGTGAGAATACAGGGAACATACATTAACAAAATAAAGGCCATCTATGACAGACAGCCAGACAACATAATAATCAATGGGCAAAAATTAAAACCAATCCCGTTAAGATCAGAAACAAGGCAGAGGTGCTCCTATTCACCACTTTTATTCAACATAGTTCTGAAAGTCCAAGAGAAATCATTTATGGTGTTCATAGATAGGAAGAATAAACATCATTACAATGATTATATTACCCAAAGCAATCTATAAATTCAATGCAACCCCTATTAAAATACCAATGGCATACTTCAAAGATACAGAGTAAATATTCCAGATATTTATATAATACCAAAGAAGAAGACCAATAGCCTCAGCAATCCTGAAAATGCAGAATGAAGTGGGAAGTATCACACTTCTTGATACCAAGTGATACTAAAAGGCCATTGTACTGAAAACAGCTTGGTACTGGCATAAAAACAGGCATACAGATCAGTGGAACAGTACAGAGAATCCAGAAATAAACCCATGCCTTTATGGTCAATTGAAATTTGACAAAAAAATGTAAGAGCATACAGTAAAGACACTCTTTTTCACACATGGTGTTGGGAAAATTGAACAGGTACATGCAAAAAGAATGAAACTAGATCAACAACTTACACCATTCACAAAAATAAAATCAAGATGGATAAAAGACATACATGTAAGTTACAAAACCATAAACATCTTGGAAGAAAACATAGGCTTGTAAACTCTCTGATATCACTTGTAGCAATATTTGCTGATTTATCTCCACAAGCAAGTGAAATAAAGAACAGGATGAACAAATGGGACTATATCAAACAAAGCTTTTGCAGAGCAAAAAACTCCATGAACAAAATAAAAAGACAACCCACACAATGGGAGAACATATTCTTCAATTCATCTGATAAGGGGTTAATGCCCAGAATTTATAAAGAACTTCTAAAACTCAACACCAGAAAGGTAAACAATCTAATTTTTTAAATGGGCAAAAGAACTGAAAGACACTTCTCCAAAGAAGATATACAGATGGCCAGTAGGCATATGAAGAATGTTCAATGTCACTAATTATCAGAGAAATGCAAATTAAACCACAATGAGGTACCACCTCATACCTGTCAGAATGATGCTCATCAACAAAACAACACAGAATAAGTGCTGGTGAGGGTGTGGAGAAAAGGGAACCGTCCTGCATTGCTGGTGGGAATGCAGACTGGTGCAGCTCCAGTGCCCTAAAAGGCTTCATAGGATTCTATCAGGGCCCTACTTCAAGAGTGGAGAAAAGGTCATTAAACTGAAGCTTGCCAGGCTTCCCGGCCTGATTAAGGGACACATCATTGCTGTGGAAAGAGGAACACGAAAAGGTAAGCTGCCCCTTTGCTCCATGGAGGGAGGGTTTAGTCTCTTCTAGCCGTGCTCCAGCTACCTGTGACTTGACCTTGCCCAGCATGCTGGGAATTGCCACTGAAGACCCAAGAACATCGTTCACGAGCCTAAGGTATTTATTCCAAGTAGCAGATAAGCTAATCTCATTTCTTGAAAATACAAGGGCCATCTACTATGCCTTGCTTGAATATTTAAGTTTTATTTATCCCTCAAAGATCTCTACTGTGGGTATTGACAGTCTGAGTTTGTTACTTTATTTAATGTATAGTATCTCCTTTATTCCTCTGTCTCAATGCCCCATGCCTATTGTAGTCTGGGACATGCTGCTAAATCCAGCTAGAAGCAGTGGTTACTAGGACTTAAACTCTAGCTGCAAAGTATAGAAATGTAACCACCCTTTCCCTAAGTACTTGCAGGATTTACAGTTTACTCAGTAAACTCTTCAGACCAGGGATCCCCAAACTTTTTACACAAGGGGCCAGTTCACTGTCCCTCAGACCGTTGGAGGGCCGGACTATAAAAAAAACTATGAACAAATTCCTATGCACACTGCACATATCTTATTTTAAAGTAAAAAAACAAAATGGGAACAAATACAATATTTAAAATAAAGATCAATTAAATTTAAATCAGCAAACTGACCAATATTTCAATGGGAACTATGCTCCTCTCACTGACCACCAATGAAAGAGGTGCCCTTCCAGAAGGCAGTGGGGGCCAGATAAATGGCCACAGGGGGCCGCATGTGGCCCACGGGCCATAGTTTGTGGACCCCTGGTTCAGACTGTCCAAGAGTCACTTCCAGCATTACATCACCCAAGGACTGACTTTCATGTGGACAGGTCCACACACACCATAATTCTGACAACTCCCACTGCTGCAAAATAGAAAAACAACATGCCTTACTGCAACCAAAAATGGAAACTGGTTGGTCTACTTATGGCGAATATATGAAAAACTAAGGACTGTTTTAATCAGACTTTGGGAAAAGGGAAACTAGGAAAAAAGAAAGTCAACTTAACTGTCACTAAAGGTTAAAGATTTTTAAATCAAGAGTTCTGACTAGAAAAGTATTGTATGATTTTGATAATAGACTGGATAAAATGTAAGTTGTAGAAGGTTTGTGCAGGTTGTAAGAGGTTTGTACTGAGAAAGAAGAATGTGAACAATCAGAAAACGGGTTTTCAAAGAATGTTTAATTAGTCACCCTAACTAACAATCTTCTACTCTCCCCACATATTGGGATGACTCTTTCCTCTAACCTGACCATCTGGAGCTCAGAAACAGAGAAACAAAATCGACCCCTTGTTCTTCTATTCTCTATTCACCTCTCAGCCTGCCTCACCCAGTCAGGGGCTTTCTACCCATGTGGGACCAACACGCATATGTGTCTCCCCACTAATTGGACCAAAATCTGTACCCTAGTCTATCTCACCTTAAATATCAACCTAATTCCACCCCATGAGCCTCTTTCAATTCCTAGTACACTACATGTCAATCTAAGGACCAAACGAGCTGTACAAGTAATCCCTCTTCTTGTTGCTTTAGAAATCTCTACAAAAGTAGGTCTAGGGGCAAGGGTACTCGCCACTTCTTTATCTTGTTCTCTCTCTCTCTGAAGCCCAGTGAATTCGTATACATGGAATCAGTGGTTTGACACAAACTGGGCATCTTGACTATTGCCTTTCATTAGTCCACTCACTGTCCTATTTATTTTTCTAACTTTTGGACCCTGCCTCTTATGTTTGTTCACTAGTTTCTTACAGAACTGCATGCAGACCTTCACCAATCAAAAAATTGGAAAACCCCTTGTTCTCAATGCTAGCACCAATTATTTGACCAATCCTAATTCTGTGCCTAATTTTAATGCTTGCCCCCTTCTTTATCAAGTTCCCACAGGTCCGGATGATAGAATCTCTAGGATTACCTACAATCAAATGCTGCTACACTCCTATTCCCAAACACTCCAAAGAGAACTTCATGAGGGAAATATAAAAAAGGTAGGGATGACTGCAGGAAGAAGCCGCCCCTCAGCCCAAGAAGTTTCCTCCTGAATGTTCTCCAAACCCCCTTCCTTTTAACCACACATATTCAGTCCTTCTAAACTTACACCAACAGGTTCCCTGTCTCTAAAAATCTCCACATGTCCTCCCATTCGAGAGGAACCAGACTAGCACATGAGGCTCATCCAGGAGACCATGTATCACCATGTCACCCTGTTCAATTGGCACTCGCAGCAAGGAACTAAGAATTATTACCTTGCAAGTTTTTTTACTTCCTTACTCAGGTTTTCAAAAATAATTGCCTGGTTCAGACCTCACAGCATGGAAATTGACGCCCTCCTTAACTGGATGGGGACTTGGCTTGGCAAAGTACTTTTCTTGAGTTCACTCCAGAAGAAACAATAATTTTCCAAATTTTTCTCCTCTTTCTCCTCATCATTTCTCACCGTATATTATAAAATTAATAACTGCCTTTCTTTTATATGTAACCACAGAGTTGAGAATGATAGATACATGAATTACAACTGCCTTTTTGCTGTTCCTCTTGGCTGCCTGACCCCACCCTTAATTACCAGACAATTGCCCCTGGGACAAAGGGGTTCTAGGAAGCTGGTCAATCACCCCAAAAAGGAGTATTCCGGAAAGACGATCATACCAGCACACCCTGATCGAGGCTATCCCCAACCCTATAATGTTTACCTCAGTCTGTTTTGGGGGCCCTTCTTCTGGAGAAGCACCCCGGCAGGTCTTTCTCCTCTAATAAAGCCTGCACACCTGGAGTTCGAGTGCCACCTCATTCTCACAGCTAGCAAATAATAATTCAATTAAAACAAAAAAAAAGTGCAGATAAAAAAATTGCAACATCCTTTCCCTAATAAAAGATGAATTATAAACTCTGAATTCAAACATATGCAGTGTCCAGATATTAAGTGTTGAAGTATCTTAGAACAATGGAAACTCTTTGAGCTTTGGTGTTTCCTTTCTCTACCCTGATTTCTTTCACTCTCCTGGGAGTTCACCCAGGACAATTACAGGGTTGCTACCACAGCAGCTGTCCCTGTTGCAGGGTGCTGATTTTCTGCATGCAAAAATGTGGACTCCAGAGAGATATGATGGTGTGAGTTAACATTATGTCTGATTCCCGTCTTCTGGGAACACTGAGGTTTATTGTGGTATTAGAAAAGAAATTATACTGAGTAGAAGTTCTCTCCTTAGAATTTTGATGGTTATTCTTGATTTATTCAATTAGTAATACTATGAAATGAATTATTTATATAGAGTTAAAAAGGTATACACACAAATAACATAAGGACTATTTAAAGCCCTACATTCTGATTTGTATATATAATTTAATAAGAAAACAGAAAAACAAGGAAAGTGTGACAGGTTTGGCATTTAAAGTGAGTGCATTGTTTTCATAAATAGAAAAAACGTGGTTTTGAATATTTAATATTCTCTTTGAAGCTATAAAACCTACTAAGATTTCTTAAAACAACAACAAAAAAATCTTCCTTTCTTGGTCTCTTACAATTGTCAGATCCATCTAAGAGCAGACCCTTTCTAAACTTGACTGTTTGTTACCCTCAAAGGAGGATTTTTATACAACCTTTTAGAAACTTCAAAATGCATGGTGTTTGATAATTAAGTACTCATTGTGACTACATTCAAAGGTTGGTATCACAACCTAATTTTTTTTCTTTTGAAATATAAATAGTGCAACTCAGGGGGCATGGCACTACTGAAAATGGCCTGCCACATGCCTTTGATTTTGTTGAGAGAGGAAGAGGAGGAGGAACGGTAAGAGGAGGAAGGAGAAGAGGACAGAAGAATGTAATCAAATGCAAGGGTGTTGCCTATGGTGTGCAGTCTGGGGTTGGGCCTGATACTCAGTCAGCACCTACCATCATGAAGTCAAAGCCACACAATGTCTAGCAATCCCTTTGTTTTCCTGTAGGCAGCAGACTGACTACAATGCAGTTCACTCAGCATGATTGATACAGATTTAGAAAGAAGTCTTTGATATGAAAGTAAAATCCAAACACCTTAGGGCAACATTTTCTAAAGAAGTTTGTGTCCAGCGACTTGAATTAAAATAACAACGACTTGCTCATGGACAATTTGTAAAAATTTACTGTTTTCATGGAGGCAAGTGGAGAAGAAGAAATTAGAAACTTGAGGTGGCATATTTTTGTTGAGGATAATATGTAAATCTATTTTTATACTATATTTTAACAAGTATAAAATTAAGTATATATTTAAACTCCATATAATAAAATAACTGTGATAAATCCCTTCTGATGACTCCCAAAAAACAGAATTAATTTTTCTAGGAAACTTGAAAATAGATATCTTTCTCAAATATCCAGACAATGAATGTCCTCACTGTCAATATTTTTCCAAGGAAATTTTAAAAAGCAAAATAATTGTAATTTTTTCAGAAAAAAATTAAAAATAACTCTGTGCTTATTTGGTCTTGCTTGTTTTAAAGAAGAAAATATTCCAACACTATGGGGCCAATTTTGGCTGAGCGAATACCATATGAACAATGCAGCTGGATTTTGACCAAGATTATTTCCTTGTCAAAGGAAGAAAAATAAAACAAAACATGTTATGAAGCTATAAAACTGTTTCTAAGAATAAAATACAATTGTGTTTCAATAAATCTATACACAATATTACAAGGTAGTCCTGTACCTAGCTTGTAAAATTTATATAAAATGTTATATCCCAGATATCCAAGGGCAAAAATGCTTTTCCAATACTGTAATTGAATTTTCAGTACTGCTCTAAGAAGTAAAATTTGATGGATATATATGCAACTCCCCAAGAGTGACTCATTAGAAGAGATCATTATATTTGACCGGGTATAGAAATTCCATGTCACCATTTATAGAAAAGTATGAAGCGGGCATGTAAAAAGGCATTACAAGAAGTATAAAAGGAAGCTAAGTAATTCATGGCATTTATACATTGCTTTATAATTTATTTGTAATATGCTTTTACTTGCTTTACCTGTAAAATTTATTTTTCAATTTTATGGATAAGAAAATTCAGGCTGTGCCAGGTTCATCCCCTAGTCAAAGTCCAATCACCAGACAAGTTGGACTCAGAGGTGAACTTGGCTCTTAGGAAGCCCTGTCAGAGCTTCTTGGACCCCAGCACCTTCCCTCTCAGCCAAAAATACACTGCTGCTTCCCCTTCGGACTGCAGTGTGCATCCCGTAGAGTAACGTCATGCTTCTAGTCTTCTCTGTGTGGACGTACTTTGGAAGCGTAACATTTTAAAGTGTTCTTAGCAACAGACACCTGTATAAGTAAAAGATTTAAGAATTTACTAGGAATAGTGAATTAAGGTATCTTTGTCACAATTTAACACAAGCTAGTTATATGACAAGTTATATATGCATGAAATAAATACTATAGCAAACATGTCCTTGCTAATATCATATAAACTAAAATTAATTTCATCTGTTTCTTATAACTTTCTAAGAAGACTACCAGATAAATTTAAATTACATATATGGCTTGCATTTCTGGCTCACATTATACTGTTTTTAGGAACCATTGTTATACGTTCTCATCTACTAGGATTAGTTTCAACCTCAAGAAACTCCAAATAACATAAGATTACTCAAGATAAGTGTGTATTGATTCCTCACACAATAGGCAAAAGGTAGACAAGCCTGATAAGTTTAGCACCAGATTCATCAAAGACTCAGCTCCTTTTATCTTATGTGCATCGTGCCAGTCATGATCCAATGTTCCAAGATGGCTGCTAAAGCTCTAGCCAGAATAACCACATTTCAGCCATCAGGATGGAGAAAGAAACCCATTAAAGTTACATTCAAAGTGCAGCCTTCCAAAGCATTTCCTACCATTTTCCATGAGAAGCAAGAATCTACATTAGTCAAGATATTGACACCCCTATAAAATTTGGGGAGTGGGGAGTGGCCACTATAATCTGGTACCATTTTAGTCATGATGTCACCCATAAGTGTA
This sequence comes from Saccopteryx leptura, assembly GCF_036850995.1. Lineage (NCBI taxonomy): Eukaryota > Metazoa > Chordata > Mammalia > Chiroptera > Emballonuridae > Saccopteryx > Saccopteryx leptura. Next base: position 853,376 of record NW_027095709.1, on the reverse strand, counting down.
AGAGAGTCTGAACAATGCAGGCTTTATTCCAAATAACCAAGTATACAGCTAAAAATCAGGAGTTATTTTTAGGATGATCATTTCTCCCAGTTTTCTAGAAAGTCTATTTTCTCTTTGTTGTCTTGGTATAATTATTAATAGCTTCCCCTTTTTCTCTCAAGTGTCCTAGTTTGGATGATAAATTATATGGTGACCCTTGTTATATTACCAAGGAAAAATAGAGAAATAGATAATGGGGTAGGCACCTCAGTATCTGTCAAAAATCCTCAAGGATTCACTTGAGAAATCCTTGGCAGGTTGGTATTTCCTCGATTGACCTCAGCATTATTCTGTAACTATGCTTTTGGAGCCTTCTTGAGACCTTCACAGTAACAAATTAAAGGGCTTTTCTAACAATTTTTTTTAACATTTTCTTTTCATTGACTATCTATGTGTCAGGCATCTCAACACTTTCGTTTTTAAAACATCTTTTATATCAGAGTTGCAAATCCACTCACACCAACTCACTCATATATGTAAGGAAATGTAGTGTCTTTCCTGCTTTATAGCTGATTTGACCTTCATCCCCATTCCACCCAGTATATACACACTTCTATATTTAAGTCCAAACTTAGTCCAGTTCAGTAAACAAAACCATCTTTTTTGGATATATCTCGTGTCTGTCTATTTTTTATTCACTTAACAAATCTTTATGTTGTGACTTCATGCACCAGGCACTGTGCATTTGGAGGACATGAGGGTAAAATAGAGATCATTATTATTAAACCCCATACTATTTATAGTAGAGTACTAAGAGTCTGAACTGTTGAAAAGTCTGGGTTCTGGGATTGTTGTTTCTCCCCCTGGATATTGTTTTACATCTCTTTCTGGCTCCCCAAAATTCTAGCCCATTGTTTCACAATCTGTCCTCAATATATCACCAAATGTTCAAGTTCAGTCTCCAACTTAATCCTCTAGAATTTGAATGTGCCTTTTGTCCAAAATCAAGTCTCCCTGATATATGTCAAATTTGAGAGTTTTTTAATACTACCTGTGATAGATACTTTCTTTGCATTTTGGTGGTGGGCTGGGTACCTGTATTGAATTGGCTTTGTCAAGGCTGAGGGAAAAGTTTGGGGCAGGCTGAGTGGCCTCACTTCTTCATTTCAACATTTGGAAAAAGTTTCTTTTTGATGTGAATTATTGATGAGGTGTTATCTATTGCCAATGGCTCCTGATAGCTTAGGCTTGAGTGTGTGATCTGGGCTCAGCTGATCAGCTTCCCATATAAGACTCTCTATCTTGAGTTGTCAGAGAGAGAGAGGTAGGAAGGTCACAATTCACCCATATTATGGCAGCGGTCACATTAGCAGTGTTTCATGACAACACTGTCCTTGTTCTAGTCATCTGAGATGTTTCTGATGTGTCCTAATGTTTGACAACCCCTCTATCAGGTCTTTCTTATAATTCATCTTTTCCAATGATAGTGGAGAAAATAAAAAAAAACAAGGATTGCTAAGAGAGTCACTTACAATGGAGTCAAGAGGCCTTGAAGGAGTCAGGACTATACATGTTTTACGTCTCAGTTCATGGAGCTATAAGTCAGTTGCTGACCTGTTGCTACACTCAGATAAAGGTCAAACAATAACCATCCTTGATCCATGAAACTACATAAATATATATGGACTGAACTTTCTCCTCATCAGAGTGACCAGACTCTGTGCATCCTTTATCTTGAAAGGAACCAATCCATTTCAAAATTCAACATCTTCTTTTTACATACTGGACTGCACCAATCCCAACTGAGCTAGCCAACAGCCTTCATTTACATCAAGAACCAAAATTAGAATAGCTCTTTAGAAACCCTGCCTCACCCCCCCACCTCCCACCCCACCCCCACACCTTGGAGTACAGTTGAAGTTGCTAACTAAATCAGTGCCTGGATTGGAATTCTTCCTTTGCTCAAATAAACACTTTTTATCTTTTATTATAGCATACCTCCCTTTTATATTGACAGTAGAAAAATTTAATTATTACCCCACTCAGGGTTAATTCTTCCCTTTCTGGAGTTGTATAAATATTAATAGTGACACCAGTCATGCTGAATCTATCCTATGTTGATTTGCTGTTATTTAAGTAGGTATTTTAGTTTTACAACTAATTTCTAAGTTTCTAGAAGGAAGGATATATTCCTGTCTTACCTAGAGTAATAACTTAATAAATAAATGACTATTCACTAGTGAAAAATTAAATGCACCTAATATATAAATTTTTCTATTTTCTATAAAATAAATCTTAAGTTAGTTCACTTTAAACTCAAGTTTAAAATTTGCAATATTTTAAAATTTCCTACAGGATGAGCTATAACAAACACATCACAACCTCAGAGATTCTTATTTAATTGATGTGGGGTACAGCAAGTGGATCATGCAAGTTTCATAAGTTCCTAAATGGTTCTACATTAGAAGCAAGGTGGTAAATTATTCTGATATTCAAGGTGTGCTCCAAGGACCATAAGCAGTGGTTCACCTGGGAATTTCTGAATGTGTATCTTAACAAGATTCTAAGTTTATTTATATATACAGTAAACTATGAGAAGCACTTAGTCTAGAGCAGTAATGGCCAGTAAAATATAATACAAGCCTGTGATATTGTCATTTATGAGAAATATATACTTGGTCATTTAGAAAACTGAAATATATTTCACATGCATATTTGGTCTTCATCCACTGTTCTTAGCTTACAGCTCCCAAAACCTTTGGAATTTTCTAAGCAATGAGAGCATCTGTTACTATAATATTTGGTCTCTTGTCATCAGTTTCTGAAATATCTTCAGAGCCATAAAAGTGAGATAGGTGTCTTATTCATAACAAGATCTTTACAACTGGCTTTATGTCAATGAGTGACATTTGGACAGCACCTAAGGATGGGGACTGGTTGCCATAAAAACCAACCCTTAAGAGAAGGTTGGAACTGTCAGTCTCACCTTCCAGTTTCCAATGAAGGGAGAAGGACTGGAGCTGAACTCAACCACCAATGGCCAATGATTTAATCAACCATGCCTACATAATGGAACCTCCATAGAAACCACAGGGAAGGAGCTCAGAGAGCTCTCAAGTTGATGAACTGGAAGAGTCCCATGTGCCACCAGGCTAGGCCTCCAAAGTCACAGAAACAGAAGTTCCTTTGTCCAGGAACCTGTCCCATATATGTCTTCATCTGGCTATTGATTCTTATACTTTAATAGGCATATAAAAAGATGGTCAACATCACTAATGATCAATTATGTAAATTAAAACCACAATGAGATACCACCTCACAACTGTCAGAATGGCTATCAGCAATAAATCAGCAAACAAGTGTTGGTGAAGATATTAAAAAAAAGAACCCTTGTGCACTGTTGGTGTAAATGTAGATTGGTAGAGTCACTGAGAAAAGTGGCATGGGGTTCCTCAAAAAATTAGAACTACCTTATGACTCAGCAATTCTGATTCTGGAAATTTGTCCAAAGACATCCTAAAACACTGACTGACTGGTGTTGGTACAGTAGACAGAGCATTGACCTGGGACATTGAGGTCCCAGTTTTCAAAAACTCGAGGTCACCAACTTGAGCTCAGCCTCACCTGGCATGAACACAAGCTTGCAGTTTAAGCATGGGATTATGGACATGCCCCCATGGTCACTGGCTTGAACACCAAGGTTGCTGGCTTGAAGCCCAAGTTTGCTGGCTTGATCTGTAAATCATTGGATTAAGCAAAAGGGTCACTGGCTCAGCTGGAGCCCGATGGTCAAGGCACATATGAGAAGCAATCAATGAACTAAAGTGATGCAACTATGAGTTGATGCTTTTCATCTCTCTTCCTTCCTGCTTCTTTTTCTCTCTGTCTCTTTCTCTCTCACACACAAAAGTCCCAAAACAGCAATTTGAAAAAGTATATGCATCTCTATGTTAACTGTAGCATTATTTGCAATAGTCCAGATATGTAAGCAACCTAAATGTCTATCAATAGATGATTAGATAAAAAGATTTGGTATGTATACATTGAAATATTACTCAGCCATAAAAAGAATAAAATCTTACCATTTGAGACAACATGGATGGACCTAGAGGGTATATTATACTAAGTAAATGAGGTAGTTGAAAACAAATACCATCAAATACATATGATTTCATGTATATGTGGAACCTTAAAAATAAACAAACAAAATGGAAAAAAATACAGATACAACAAACTGATGGTTTCCAGATGAAAAGAGGGTTGGGGGGTTGGGTGAAAACATGAAGGGATTAAGAAATACAAGTTGGCAGATATAAAATACTGTAGTCATAAGGATGTCATTACAGCATTGGAAAGACTGTACTGTCAATAATATTGAAATAACTGTATGGTGTCAGATAGTTACTGGACTTACTGAGGAGAGATCACTTTATAAATTATATAAATGTCTAACCCCTATGTTGTACACCTGAAACTAAGATAACATTGAATATCAACTGTAATTGAAAAATAAAATTATATATGTTACTGTTAGAAATAACAAGAAAAAAATATATATCCTTTGCAATGAATAATCTAATGAATAAATGAGCCTCCCTCAGACATAATCAAATTAATTAATAAAACACAAGAAATGGATTTTAAAAACCTCTGATTGATATCCAGATGGTCCATAGCACAGGTAACAAGCTGGGCTTGAGATTGGAATCTGAAGTGGGGGGAGGCAGTCTTGTGAGACTGCTCCTGTGGAATGAGTTGCTGTCTCTGGGTAGATACTGTCAGAATCTAGTTGAATTGTAGTCCACCCAGCTGATATCTGAGGAGCTGCTTTTAAGTTATGGCAACCCCCCCCCCACACACACACACACTCACTTCAGGAATTGAATGTACAATCCCTGCAAAGTCACATATGTTAATTTAAAATCTTTTAGTACCCATATTAAAAATAAAACAACTTTAAACAGGCAAAAATAATTTTAATAATACACTTTATAAAACCCAATATATCTACAATGTTACCATTTTAACAATTAACATAAAAATTTTAATATTTTACAGGGGTTTTTCTTTCACTATATGTTTGAAATTCACTGTGTATTTTAAACTTACTGAACATCTCCAATCAGACTAGCCACATATCCAGTATTTCATAGCCATATGTAGCTAGTGCCACCATTTCAAATAGTGGAGATGTACAGCTTATTAACCTTTTCATCTCTAACATCAACCACAGCTTGCTTTACAAAAGCTTCCTGCTACAGCCAAAAGATCTTTTCATCAACCCACAGACTCACTAATCACGTTCCTGTCTTTCCACTGGTGTAGTCACAGCTCCTTACAGCTTGGAGGAGCCTCCCCCTTCTCTCTCATGGTCTCAGGTCCATTGTTTCTTCAAACTCAATCCAGGTCTAAAACTGTTTGGTGAAATCTTACTAAAATGGTCCCATATTACAGTGCTCTAGATTTCATCCTTACATTCTAACCTATTAGGGAAAATGGTAAAGGGCAATTTTAGAAAACTAAACATAAAATGCAATTAAAATTGTAAAACACGCTGTCCTTCTTAATAAAAATTAAACGGAGGTCTCAGAAAGTTAATACTGAAGAACAGTCTCTCTGTGTTAAAGAGAAAACCACAGGCCCAAAATGTCATCACTTGTGGAAAAGCCCATAATACCCATAATACTAGATTTAATACATGATCTAATTGTTGTTTTAACTTAAGAAATAAAATCTTAATCAATCATCTGATATTTTTGGTCAACATTAAATAAGGTCATCTGTCATGGTTTCATGGTACCTCTCCATCAATTCCCCCAAAAGAAGAGGCAACTAACATGATAAAAAACCATTGCTACTCCCTTCCCCCCCAAAAAAAGATGTCCAGTCCTAAAAAACAATTCTTTTCTAATGTAGATTGCTCCCTTGCCCCATCCTTCTTTTCCATGAAAACCTTACATTTTGTACAACCCCTCTGAGTGCCCTTCTAGTTGCTATATAGGATGTTGTCCAATTCATAAATTACCTAATAAAGCCAGTTATATCTTCAAATTTACTCATTGAATTTGTTTTTTAACATTGATAGGGAGCAACAGCCATCCTAGAAATGCTAAATCAATCCATATAATTCTTCTCCTGGAGACCTTTTATCAATAACTTTGCCTACTGTCCTCCAGCACATAATATGGGAACTAAATGACTGATGCTCAATTTCAAGCATAAGTTCAAGTAGAAGCAACAAATCTTCTCTTGACTGCTCCAAAACATAACTGAGAAAAAAAGAAAAATCTTCAAAAAAGACATTATTAATAGTCACAATATAATAAAAGTAAATTTATCACAGTCCAATGAACTTTCACAATATGACTTGAAAGCTTTAAGCTATTTTCTGTATTGAGCAAGAATACCCTATTCACATGGGTCAAGGATGGGGACTCAGGAGAGCTCTTGCCAAGTTCCTTCCTTCTCTGATCCTCTTCTCTCTTTACATGGTGACATCATACTTAGCCTATAAACCTAGCATTTCCTGGACATGTTCACTCCTCTTGGTCTAGACTTATACTGTCCAACACAGTAGCCAATTGCCAGACATTGTTATTGAACACTTGAAATGTGGTCAGTCTCAATCAAGATGGCTGCAAGAGTAAAATACATGCCAGGTTTCTAGACTTTGTATATATGACTTTTCTTTTGCTATTATAAAAATATTACTATAAATTTAGTGTTTCAAAACACTCATTTATTATCTCAGTATTCTGTAACCTGGAAGTATGGTTGAGCTGAGCCCTCTAATTTTCTTGGCTCCTGAATGCCACCTGCATTCCTTGCCATATGGGACTCTCCACCTTTAAACCAGTCACACAGCATATTGAATCTTTCTCATTTTTTGAATTTCTCTAACTTCTCTCTCTGTCACATCTCTTTGGCTTACATGCTGAGTAACAATATCCTGCTTTTAAAAACTCACTTGATTAGACTGAGCCCACTCATACAATCCAGAAAATCTCTCTAGAGTGGGTCCCCAAGTTACAAACATCCAACTTATATACAACTCATACTTATGAACAAAATGTCATAAGGGCTATCAGCAATCAACTGTAGTTGAACATTAGTGAAAATATCATAGAGTTATTTAACTCCCAACAACAAAGAACTAATCAATGAAGACCTTCTGTATCTAGAGCAGAAGATGACAGCATTTAGGGAAGAAAACAGGAACCTAGAAACTTTAGAACAGAAAAAATTTTCTATAAAATAGTTAGCTGATGCTTTTTGTCTCATTGAAACGGGAATGGCAAAGTTAGAGGAGCAAGATCCTGACACCAGGAGAGTTTCACCAAAGTTTACCATACAGTCACTAAAGGCCTGAGATGCTACAGGGACATTTATAATGAGAAAAAAGGGCTCAGTGCAAACTTTCCTCAATGCCGACTTCAAAAAACTAACTCCTGCAGCAGAATCCAACCCTGACTCTCTAACATCAGTCCCATCCTCTCCAGCAAAAGAGAACCCGGAGTGTGTGGACTGGCAGCCACTCTGCAGCTGTTCACCGGGGACCCAGTTTCTCCCGCGCGCCTGAGTGAGGGAGAGGAAGAGATTCCCTTAGACACAGGTGCACACAGCTGGGCCCGTCTCTGGGAGGCAGCTGCTGACTGGGATGCGCCAGTGGCCGGGCAGCGGCTGTGACAGCGCCAGTCATGGGGAGTGAGGAGCCCGCACACCTTGGCACCGGTAGCTCCAAGACCCAGGAAGGAAAGAACCCAGACACACAGACTCTTTTGGGCGGATCAGGAGAGAGGAGGCCTGCCAAGCAGCTGTCACTGAGGATGCTGCGGGATGCTCTGCCCTCAGAGATTAGAGGAGCTGGTAGCGCTGGGGGGGAGTTCGCCCCCCCTCCTGCAGAGCAGCTGTGTATCTCAGCACTGCGCGGTGGCCGCCCGTGCTGTGCCCGCACCGTGGGAGCACGCCCTGCCGCACCTGGCTCCAGTCTTCGGGGAACTGCAGGAAACGCTGCCTAAACTACACTACCTACTTCTCGCCCGCTTCCTTTTCTTCTTCGCTCCCGACGGGGACCTCGGAGCCACCGCCCGCCACCTCCTGCATGTGGGGCCTGTCTGCCTCTTACTCTCACGCACATGGACAGCCCTGCTCACTCCCATTCACGCAGACTGGCTCTACGCTACGCCAAAGCCTGGGCAGCTGACTATTGGATTAACAGCCGCCGGGAGTGCTGGAGCTGCCCAGTGGTCTGGTGTGACCAGCTGCCCTGCCTCGCATCCTGGGTTTGCTCCCACCCGCACCAAGGCCACTGCCGCTGCCAACACCAAGGACAATGGTGAGCTGGGCGTCCACCTCTCGCTGGGGAAGGGATCTAGCACAGGGCAGAAACCGCTAGATTTGGGGTGAAGTGACAAGGGGGTAATGGACCAGGGAAGACAGACCCGGGATGCCAGCCAAAGTACTTTCTTGAGGCGCGGAAATGCTGGGCAATGCCTGGGGAAGACTTTTGAGACATTCGCTGGGGCTTGGGGTTAAACTAGTGTGAAAAGGGCACAAGCGGGGTGATTCCAGACATGAATTTAGAGTCATCGGTGTCAGTCAGTGTGGGTCTTGACCAGAGGTGGGCGCAGTGCTCTGGGCTCTCTGAAAGAAACAACTGTGCTTAGCAGAGTTTGGAGGGTCACGCTGTGCCACTTCCTGGGGTGGCCTTGGGGGCTGTCGCTTGCAGGGTGGATGGCTTTGGGAGAGGTAGGGGTATGCAAGGCCCGAGCAGATTGCGGGCAGAGGACAAGCAAGGATTAGTGAACTTGAAGGTGGGGTGTATTCTCCTCCCCAGCCTGTCTCCACTCCTCTCAACAGCAATTCTTGCCTCCTGGTAGCTCCTGTTCAAGCAACCCATCCCATCCACTTCACCTCCCCCCCACACACACACACACTCAGAAGTTGGATGCCATTGATGGGATTGTCATTATTATTAAGAGGTGCGTGAGATCTTGTGACTACTGGCTGGAGCATGAGACTCCTGCTTTTAGGACCTGGGCGACAACCCTGTTTTGGGGATGAGAGGAAGGAGCGCCCAGCCTCCGGTGGATGCCTCTACCTGACAGTTGCAGGTGCGCAGCTTGCAAACCTCCTCCAGAACTCCAGTCACTTTGTCCCGGTGGGCTCCACTCTCCTGCTTCCCTCCTTTGAGTGCTTCAGGGCACCCACCCAACGTAGCCGCTGCTCAGATCCGTGGTATCCCCAGTCCTCACCTGGTGGGTTGATCCCCCTCCCAGCTTTCCTCCTTCAGCCCAATACCAGCTTCTTCATAGAAAACATTGATCCCTTAAAAAACGGTTTTAATATTTGCAGAGTGTTTTATATCATATTACTTTGTGGATACATTTAATTGCACTGTAACTTCTCTGATTTATGTAAACTTAGTCTGATAATTAGGGTGCATCGGGTTGGTGTGGGAATGAGAGTGGGTGGGTGTCATTTCTGTAACGTGCTCTGTTCTAACTGGTCTGATGAAAGGGATGCAAGCTGGTGCTCTGAAAGCTTGTCCTCAGTAGTCTTGACATATTCCAGGGCTTTGGACAAATGTTTCCACATTACAATTTATTTCGAATATATTCAACTTTCATTTCAAGAAAAAAAGTTAAAGTGAATACAAATTTAGATAACAAAACTATTTTTTTTTCATATTCTTATTGGAATCAATTATATTCTTTGTAGTAGGTTTTGCTTTTTTTTTGTTTTTTTTACTCAACAAACGTTTGAGAGCATACTATGAGACAGGCACTAGTGTTAAACAATACAGATAATGTCTATGATTGCATGAGGCTTACATTTTTTTTATTTGAATGGGGTGACATTGATAAATCAGGGTACATATGTGTACATATGTTCAGAGAAAACATCTCCAGATTATTCTGTCATTTGATTATGTTGCATACCCCTCACCCAAGGTCAAATTGTCTTCTGTCACCTTCTATCTGGTTTTCTTTGTGCCCCTCTCCTCCCTCAGCCTTTCCCCAACCTCCCCCCCCCATCCATTCCACTCTTATCCATGTCTCTGAGTCTCATTTTTATGTCCCATCTATGTTTGGAATCATATACTTCTTAGTTTTTTCTGATTTACTTATTTCACTCAGTATGATGTTATCAAGGTTCATCCAAGTTATTGTAAATGATTCGATGTCATCATTTCTTATGGGTCAGTAGTATTCCATAGTATATATGTACCTAAGCTTTTTAGTCCACTCGTCCACTGACGGACACTTGGGCTGTTTCTAGATCTGCACTATTGTGAACAATGCTGCCATAAACATGGGGGTGCATTTCTCCTTTTGGAACAGTGCTATTGTGTTCTTGGGGTATATTCCTAAAATTGGGATAGCTGGGGCAAAAGGCAGTTTGATTTTTAATTTTTTGAGGAATCTCCATACTGTTTTCCACAGAGGCTGCACCAGTCTGCATTCTAACCAGCAGTGGAGGATGGTTTTCTTTTCTCCACATCCTGGCCAGCACTTATTCTGTGTTGTTCTGTTGATGAGCGCCATTCTGAGAGGTGTGAGGTGATATCTCATTGTGGTTTTAATTTGCATTTCTCTAATGATTAGTGATGTTGAGCATTTTTTCATATGCCTATTGGCCATCTGTATGTCCTCTTTGGAGAAGTGTTTATTCATTTCTTTTGCCCATTTTTTGATTGGATTGTTTACCTTCCTGCTGTTGAGTTTTACAAGTTCTTTATAAATTTTGGTTATTAACCCTTTATCAGACATATTGTTGAATATGTTCTCCCATTGTGTTGTTTGTCTTTTTATTCTGTTCTTATTGTCGTTAGCTGTGCAAAAGTGTTTTAGTTTGATATAGTCCCATTTGTTTATCCTCTTTTATTTTACTTGCCCATGGAGATATCGGCAAATATATTGCTGAGAGATATCAAAGAGCTTACTGCCTATGTTTTCTTTTAAGATGCTTATGGTTTCATGGCTTACATTTAAGTGTTTTATCCATTTTGAGTTTATTTTTGTGGATGGTATAAGTAGGTGGTCTAGTTTCATTTTTTTGCTAGTAGATGTCCAATTTTCCCAACACCATTTATTAAAGAAGATGTCTTTACTCCATTGTATGCTCTTACCTCCTTTGTCAAATATCAGTTATCCATAGAGCTGTGGGTTTATTTCTGAGTTCTCTGTTCTGTTCCATTGATCTATATGCCTGTTCTTATGTCAGTACCAAGCTGTTTTGAGTACAATGGCCTTGTAGTATAACCTGATATTGGGAACTGTGATACCTCCCACTTTATTCTTCCTTTTCAAGATTACTGAGGCTATTCGTGTTCTTTTTTGGTTCCATATAAATTTTTGGAATATGTGTTCTATATCTTTGAAGCATGTCAATGGTATTTTAATTGGTATTGCATTGAATTTATAAATTGCTTTGGGTAATATAGACATTATAATGATGTTTATTCTTCCTCTCCATAAGCATGGTATATGCTTCCTTGTGTTTGTATCTTCCTTGATTTCTTTTATCAATGTTTTATAATTTTCCGAGTACAAGTTTAATCTCCGTGGTTAAATTTACTCCTAGGTACTTTATTTTTTTGGTTGCAATAGTGAAGGAGATTGTTTCCTTAAAGTCTCTTTCTGGAAGTTCATTGTTGGTGTATAAAAATGCCTCTGATTTCTGAGTATTAATTTTCTATCCTGCCACCTTGCTAAATTCATTTATCAGGTCCAGTAGTTTTTTGACTGAGACATTAGGGTTTTCTATATACAATATCATATCGTCTGCAAATAATGATAGTTTTACTTCTTTTCCAATTTGGATGCCTTTTATTTCTTCTTCTTGTCTGATTGCTGTGGCTAGGACTTCCAGAACTATGTTGAATAAGAGTAGTGAAAGGGGGCATGTCAGCCTTGTTCCTGATCTTAAGGGGATTGCTTTTAATTTTTGTCCACTGAGTATGATGTTGGCTGTGGGTTTGTCATAAATGGTTTTTATCATGTTGAGGTATGTTTCCTCTGTTCCCACTTTGCTGAGAGGTTTGATCATGAATGGGTGCTGGATTTTATCAAATGTTTTTTCTGAATTTATTGAAATTATCATGTGGTTTTTACTCTTTTTCTTTATGTGATGAATCACATTGATTGATTAGTGAATATTGTACCAGCCTTGCCTCCACAGAATAAATACCACTTGACCATGGTGTATTTTTTTTTCAATTATTGCTGGATCCAGTTTGCTAACATTTTGTTGAGGATTTTAGCATCTAAATTCATCAGGGATATTGGCCTATAATTTTCTTTCTTTGTGTTGTCTTTGCCTGGTTTTGGAATCAGAATTATGCTTGCTTCATAAAAGGAGCTTTGAAAGCTTTCTTCCTCTTGAATTTTTTGAAATAGCTTGAGAAGGATAGGAGTTAGTTCTTTGAATATTTGGTAGAATATTATTTTAATAACTATGTATGGTGTCACAGGTTCTAGACTTTTTAGGGGGATCACTTTGTAAGTTATATACATGTGTAACCACTATGCTGTGCCTTGAAGGAAGGCACTAGCCAGACTGGTAATGTACTCCTCACGTCTAACATGGTACTCTAGATTTCTACAGGACCATAGAATGTTAAGCTACAAAAAAAGACCTTCATTAGAAATAGATACATTCACAGTAGTAATACAATGTATGATAAAGAATGTTCTAATTACACTGAAAGAACTGATGAAAGTCTTGAAAGTCACATTTACTCAGAAGGCCTGCTTCTTGTTCTTACTCTGCAGTTTTCATCTGATTCCTTCTTCTGTCTTTTTAATTAGTGTGTAAATTATCTGTGTGATTAAGCTTCTCCATTCCATCAAGAGAACTGCAATATTCAAATACACAGACAGGTTCACCTTCAGGTGTTGGTTCAGATTGAGAGAATAAAGATATATAGAAGAATTAGACATTTGATCTTTGTAATAATTTGTAAAAGGTTTTGTCACATATTTCAGCCAATATTAGGGAAACATATCGGTGAATTAATATACAATATTATTACAATAATATTGACTCTATTCCATATGCCTATGCTGTACTTTACAAACCCCACCCCCCATTCCCCCACCCCTCAATTCCCCCACCCTCATTACCCCCTTACCCCCCAATTCCCCTCCACCCCCCATTACCCTTCCAACTTCCAATTCCCCTCCACCCCCCATTTTTCCCTCACCCCAGGGGATTGTTGGATAAACAATAGGTCTTGTGTTTTTAGGTTTGCTCATTTATATTTAGGGGAGTGAGTGCAGAGATGTGTTGTACTTTTGGGCACATAAAACCTGTATAATTTCATATTAACCAGTGTCATCCTAATAAGTTCAAATAAAAAAAATAAATTGGTTAATGTGGTGAAAATTTTTATAACTTCACACTTAACAAGATTAATTTTGGGAATTCAAAGGGACACATCTAAAACTATAACTACCAACTCTTTACTAAGCTAGAATGCATCCTGCACCTGCTGTTCCCACATGCAGTGAGGCTTTGCCAGACACTTCAGAAATGAGTTCATGGTGTGGTGAAGAATCACCGCTGTGTTGTTGGTAGGGGGGTGGGGGTGAGGGGGGGTGGCTTGGGAAGCACATGGGGGGTGAGGGGCATTGGCAGCCCCTCAATCCAAATGAGCAAATCTAAAAAACACTACCTGTCATTTACCCAACAATCCCCTGGGAACACGTGGGGGCGGGCACCAGTGGCAGCAGGCACTATGGCAGCAGGGAACATGCGTGGGCGAAGGGCTGCTGCAGCCCCTCAATATAAATGAGCAAACCTAAAAGCCCAAGACCTGTTCTTTACCCTGCATTCACTTGGGGTTGGGGAATAGTGGGTAGGGGGGAAATGAGGGTTGAGGGGTGTAGAGGGGATAATGGGGGGTGAGGGGTGTAGAGGGGATAATGAGGGGTGAGGGGTGTAGGAGGGTGGGAGGTGAGGGGTGTAGGGTGTTGGGGGTGAGGGGCTGTAGGGTGGGGGTTGTAATGTGCAGCATAGGAATAGGGAATACAGTCAATATTATTGAAATAACTATGGTGTCAGAGGTTCCAGAATTTTTAGGGGGATCACTTTTTAGTGAGGGGGATGTAAAATACAGCATAGGCATAAGGAATAGAGTCAATATTATTATAATAACTATATGGTGTCAGAGGTTCCAGACTTTTTAGGGGGATCGCTTTGTAGTGAGGGGATTGTAAAGTACAGCATAGGCATAGGGAATAGAGTCAATATTAAATTAATAACTATATGGTGTCAGAAGTTCTAGACTTTTTAGGGGGATCACTTTGTAAGTTATGTGCATGTGTAACCACTATATGATTCACCTGAAATTAATATAATATAAAACGTCAACTAAAACACTGGGGAACAAAATGTTGCATCCACAACACACTTGTTCTTACCTAATTCGAGTGTGCTGATCTCAAATCTGACATTAGTTTTTCTCTGCAAGCTACAGTTCTTTTGAAATTCAATATTTTAGGTTTTCATCTTATTGTAAAATTTTCAACATTTAGTTTAACAATGAAATAGAATGTCTTCTTGGGCATCATCTTTGTGAAAATATAATAATTTATAGAATGCAATAAATACACTAAAAGATATGATTGCATCAGTATTTGTCTACAGTTTTGAAATAGAACATATTAAAACATTTATTTTAATTATAAAATTTGCACAAAACTCATTTAAATTCTATTCAGGCTAAAATTTGCGTTTGTAGCTCTTGCGTTTGTGTACTTGTTGAGGACAATCTCATTAGATGCTTCAACAGTAGTCTGCTCATCACTATCAGCTCCAAGATTTTTGGGAAACTTAACCAAGGTGACTGTTCAGAAGTGAATCTAAACACTCATGTTACATCCAATGTCTTGCCAAGACTGGAGGCAAGTTTCTTCTATCCTTTGTTTGGTGTAAAGTTAAGATGATATATGTAAGGTGGGGGGTTTGGATTGATGATTAAACATATGGAATTGTCTCTTGAAGCCTTTTGCATTTCCATCAAAGAAAAATATGTGGCAATATCTAAAAGCTTTGAACATTTTACTACAATTTTCAACATCTAATTTATAAGAATTATGATTTTCTACCATTAACACAATTAAGAATTGATGTGTGCTCAGTATAATTTGTTTCTAGGAATTTTTTTTATTTCTTCTTTGATCTCATTGTTAACCTATTCGTTATTTAATAACATGCTATTTAATTTCCAAGTGTTTGAGTATTTTTCAGTTTTTCTGTTGTGATTGCTTTCTAATTTCATGTCATTGTGATCAGAGAAAATGGCTGATATTTTAATCTTAAATTTGTTGAGACCGCTTTTGTGTCCTAACATGTGGTGTATCTTAGAGAATGTACCATGAGCACTTGAAAAGAATGTATATTCTACAGCTTTAGGGTGATGGTTCCTTCTTAAAGTTTCAGTCTTACTGGTAAAATAGTTCTTTTGTTTGTTGATTTTATTTCTGAGTTCATGAAACTGCCAAATTGATTTTCTTGGGCATCTCATTTTTTTTTTCAGCTCTGCAATTTTTACTTCTCTGTCTTTTAAACAATGTATTTTTATGTATTTAAATTTATTGTCTGGAGGGTTTAAATTTTCTTTCTGAGTGCCTCATTACCTAGGTTGTTAATGGTAATTGGTGAATACTTATTTTGGTCTAGGCATCTGTGAGAATGAGTCTGGTTATTCATTTCCTTTTTTAAAAAATTTTAAATGTGGGACACTTTGCTGTTTTTGTAGGTTAATAAGTCTTATGTTTTCCAGTAGGCCGGGCCGAAGCATAAGTTTTTAGTTTCTCTTGCACTGTTCTAGCTTCTTGGGTCTCTTAGAGAGTGGCAAATACCCTGCATTCCCTAAGGAGGGGAACATCTCCTCTGTGACCAACCAGGTCGCCATACTTAGGGGCCAGCCTGAGTGTGCGGGCTAGTGGGGAGACTTAGAAGCAAAAATGAGTGGGCTGGGTGAGGGGCCAGGCTGTGTGGGCAGGATAAGATGCCATGTTCAGTGGGCAGGCTGAGTGGCCACACTGAGTTGGTAGGCTAAGGGTCCAAACTGAATGGACTGGCTGAGTGGCCAGGTAGAGAGGCCAGTCTCAATAGCAAGGCTAAGTGGCCAGACTAAAAGGCCAGGCTTTGTGGGAAAGCTGGGGGTCAGACTGAGAGGGCATGCTGAGTGGCCATGCAAGGGGCCAGACAAAGTGGACAGACTGAGTGTCCAGGCTGGACTGCCATCCAGAAGACCCAGGCTGAGGGACCATGTAGAGTAGAAATTCTGCAAGTACATGTATAGTAGGGAGCCTATTGGGCTAGACTGATTGGCCCGGCTGAGGGGCCAGCTTGATGAGCTAGGCTGATGGGCAGGTTGAGGGGCCAGGTTGAGTGGCCATGTAAACTGGGAAGGCTGAGTGGGCAGTCTGAGTGACCAAGTGGAAGGGCCAGGCTAAAAGACGACTCTGAGGGGCGAAGAAAAGTGGGCAGTTGGTGGATCTATATGGAGTGGGCTGGCTGTTGGACCAGGCTGAGGGGCCAGCCAGAAGGGCCAGGCAGAGTGGGCAGGCAGAGTGGGAAGGCTCAGTGGGCAGTTTGAGTGGCCATGTGTTGTGGGAAGGCTGTTATGCAAGGTTGAAAGGCCAGGATGAGTGGCCATGTTGAGTGGACAAGCTGAGTGTCCAAGCTCTGTGTTGAGTTCAGGGTGAGGGGCCAGGCTGAGTCACCAGTATGAGGGTCCACACTAAGGGGTCAGGCTGAGTTGCTTGGCTAGTGGGAATGATGAGAGGGCAGGCTGAGTGGCCATGTGGAGTAGGCTGGCTGAGTCCAGGCTAAAGTACCATGCTGAGGGGTCAGGATCAGGGGCCATGTGGAGTGGGCCAGCTGTGGGGCCAGGCTGAGTGACCAGTATGAGGGGCCATGCTGAGGGGCCAGGCTGAGTGTCTAGGTTAGTGGGGATGCTTGGAAGCCAGGCTGAGTGGGCAGGCTGTGGGGCCAGGGTGAGGGGCGATGTGCAGTGGCCAACATGAAGGGTCACGCTGAGTGCAGGCAGCGTGGTGAGGCTAAGTGGCCTGGCTGAGAGTCCAAGCTGACAGGATATGCGGAAGGGCCAGGCTAAGAGGGCAGACTCAGTGGCTATGTGAAGTGGGCAGGCTGAGTGGCTAGGCAAGTGGGCAGGCTGAGAAGCCATGCTGAGTGGGCAGGCTGAGAGTCCAGACTGAAAGGGTAGCCTGATGGACCATGCTGAGTGGACATGCTGTGGGGTTAGGCTGAGGGGCCATGATTAGTGGCTAATATTTGGGGCCAAGCTGAATGGGCAGGCTGAGTAACCATGTGGAGTAGGAACACTGAGGCACTAGGCTGAGTGACTAGGTCAGTGGGAAGGCTGAGTGGGCAGACTGAGGGTCCAAACTGGGTGGGCAGGCTGAGTTCCCAGGCTGAGTGGGCAGGCAAACGTGACATGTGCAGTAGGCAGAGTGTGTGGGTAATCTGAGCAGCCAGACTGAGTGAGCATTTTGATTGGCCAGGCTAGGTGCGAAAGTGGGCAGGCTGAGTGGCCAGGCTGGAGCGCCATGTGGAAGAACCAGGCTGAGGGGCCATGTAGAGTGTGTTGTCTCCAGTTCCATGTGTAGTGGGGAGCCTGTTGGGCTAGGCTGTATTGACAGACTTAAGGGCCACATGGAACGGCCCAGCTAAGGGGCCAGCCTGATGGGCCAGGCTGAGGGGCAGGCTGAGGGGCCAGGCTGAGTGGCCATGTAAACTGAGTAGGCTGAGGAGACAGGCCATGTGACCTTGTGGAGTGGGCAGGCTGAGGGGCTGTTCTTAGGGGTCAATTTGGTGGGCCCGACTGAGGGACAATGTAGAATGGCCAGGATGAGGTTCCAGGCTAAGTGCCCAGGCTGAGTGGGTAAGCTGAGGGGCAGGTCTGAGTGGGGAGGCTGTGTGGCCAGGCTGATTGTCAAGGCTGCGTGGTGAGGGGTTAGGCTGAGGGGCCAGGCAGAATCAACAGTATGAGGAGCCACACTGAGGAGCCTGGCTGAATAGCTTGGCTCATGGGAATGATGAGTGGGCAGGCTGTGGGGTCAGATTGAGGAGCGATGTGCACTGGCTAACATGAAAGATCCAGCTGAGTGAAGACTGAGTGGCCAAGATGAGTGGGCCAGCGGAAGTGTCCTGCGGAAGGCACAGGCTGAGTGGGCAGGCTAAGAGACTAGGCTGAGTGACAAGGCTGAGGGTCCATTCTTAGCAGTCATTCTGGGGGCAAGGAGGAGGGGACATGAGGAATGGCCAGGGTGAGGGGCCAGCCAGAAGAGCCATGCAGACTGGGCAGTCTGAGAGCCAGACTGAGAGGCCAGGATGAGTAATCATGTGGAGTGGACATATTGAGAAGCCAGGTTGAGTAGCTAGGCCAATGGGCATGCTGAGTGGCCACACTGAGTTGGCAGGCTAAGGGTCAAACTGAGTGGACAGGCTGAATGGCCAGGTAGAAAGGCCAGTCTCACTAGCCAGGCTGAGGGGCCAGAGAAAGGGGACAGACTGAGTGGCCTGACTGGACTAACATGCGGCAGAGCCAGGCTGAGGGGCCATGTAAATTGGGCAGGCTGAAGGTCCAGGCTAAGTGCCCAGGCTGAGTGGGCAGGCTAGGGTCCATGTGCAGTGGGAAAGCTGTGTGGGCAAGCAGAGGGGCCAGAATGAGTGGGCAGGCTGAGCGGGTAGTCTGAGCGACCGAAGGGACCAGGCTGAGTGGCCATGTGGAAGGGCCAGGCTGAAAGACCATTCTGAGGGGCCATGCAAAGTGGGGAGCCTATTGGCCTAGGCTGAATTGACAGGCTAATGGTCCATATTGAGTGTCCTGGCTAAGGGGCCAGCCTGATGGGCCAGGCTGAATGCCCAGGCTGAGTGTCTCTTCTTAGCAGTCATTCCAGGGTCCAGGAGGAGGGGACATGTGGAATGGCCAGGTTGAGAGTCCAGGTTGAGTGGGCAGCCTGAGGGGGCAGTCAGAAGGGCCATGCAGAGTGTGCAGGCTGAGAGCCAGACTGAGTGGCTAGGCTCAGTAACCATGTGGAGTGGGCACACTGAGGCACCAGGCTGAGTGGCTTGGGCAGTGAGCAGGCTGAGTGGCCATACTGAGTAGGAAGGCTAAGGGTCCAAACTGAGTGGGCAGGTTTAGTGGCCATATAGAGACGCCAGTCTCAATGGCCAGGCTAATTGGCCAGACTAAGGAGCCAGGGTGAGTGGGCACACTGAGATACCATGTTCAGGAGGCAGGCTGAGTGTCTGGGTGAGGGGCCAGACAAAGGGGACAGACTGAGTGGCCTGGCTGGACTGCCATGTGGAAGACCCAGGCTGACAGGCTACGTAAAGTGGGCAGTCTGTGAGTTCATGTTTAGTGGAGAGCCTGTTGAGCTAGGCTGAGTGTCCCAGTTGAGGTGGCAGCCAGATGGGCCAGGCTGAGGGGCAGGTTGAGGGGCCAGGCTGAGTGGCCATGTAAACTGGGTAGGCTGAGGAGACAGGCTGAGGGTCCATTCTTAGCAGTCATTCTGGGGGCTAGGGGGAGGGGACATGAGGAATGACCAGGGTGAGGGGCCAGCCAGAAGGGCCATGCAGACTGGGCCAGCTGAGGGCCAGACTGAAAGACCAGGCTGAGTAACCATGTGGAGTGGGCAAATTGAGGTGCCAGGCTGATTGGCTAGGCCAGTGGAGAGACTGAGGGGCCACACTGAGTTGGTAGGCTAAGGGTCAAACTGAGTGGGCAGGCTGAGCGGCCATGTAGAGAGACCAGTCTCTCTGGCCAGGCTGAGTAGCCAAACTACAGGGCCAGACTGAGTGGCCAGGCAAGGGGCCAGACAAAGGGGACATACTGAGTGGCCAGGCTGGACCGCCATGCAAAAGAGCCAGGCTGAGGGGACATGTGGAGTGGGCATTGGCGCATCCATATGGAGTGGGCAGGTTGTTGGGCCAGGCCAATTGGATAGGCTGAAGGGCCAGACTGAATGGGCAGGGTAAGTGGGCAGTCTGAGTGGCCATGAGGAGTAGGCTGGCTGAGTCTAGCCTGAAGTTTCATGCTAAGGTGCCAGGATCAGGGGCCACGTGGAGTGGGGATGCTGAGAAGCCAGGCTGAATGGGTAGTTTGTAGGGCCAGGCTGAGGGGCGATATGCAGTTGTTGAGGCCAACGCAAGATACGAGTGAGGTCAGTATTTTAAATGCTGGAGTGGAAGGTGCTGTATTCCAGTGGGGACAAACCATGCTGTGGAAGGGGGGCCAGGGGTTGGAAGAGTTTAGGTGAAAAGGAAAAGAAAGAGATAATTCATAATCTACAAGAAATTTAAGGTCTTATAAGATGCGAGAGGTTTAAGTGTAAGTTAAACTTGCAACATAAAAGCCTTTGACACTTTCTAAAAATAAAAATCTTCCTACTGAATAACACATTGTTCATCTGTGTTGCACTGGGTATAAAAGTAGTTTTGTGTCACAGAAGAAGATGCCTGTCTCTTGTATTCACATTCATTGCTACCTTCAATAATTCACTTGTCCTCTGAGCTTCTATTTCTCCTTTTATAAAATAGAAATATTAATACTGACCTTATAGAATTATTGTGAGAAGTAAAAATAATGTTTACAGAAAAGTGTAAGTGAAGCACATTGTAAGCATGTACAGTGTAGTGGTTTCAAAATCAGACATTTTACAAAATGATCCCATATTTTGTCCAGTATCCACCCTCTGCCCAACATAGTTATTAAACTCTAATTGACTCTGAAGGTGTGCACAGGCGAGTAAGGAGCATCAGGCATCTCAGAAATGCCTCCAATGGAATATGTATCTAAACCAAGCAGAAGGCAGGAGTAAATATCTTTTCATGAGAGGTTTCCGTATGTTTGCACAAATGGACATGAACCAGTGTCATCATCGCTTTTCTGCACAGACATGGTTCTTTAAGTAACATGGAAGTTTACCTCCATGGCCTACTCAAGTTCACCTGAGAAGTCCTTTGTGTGATTTGGAAATAGATATTCAAAGTGTGTACTTTGTAGCCTCACTGCAGATCCGAATTTACAGCATCCTTTGGCGAGTGCTGGAGGGAACAGTCATCTTCAATGTTCACAGAGAGGCTCCAATCAGCTGGCCATCCCTCAGCCTCTGCAGGTGCTCACAGGCCTGCAAACCAAGGCTTCAGCCCTTTTCTTTCCTAGCGTATCTGCCCCAGAAGCTGAGTGAGGACAGAACAGGGATGTGTGTTGTAAAGTATTTTTCCCACCGAGGAATAAGAAGGCTGTAGCCACCAAGTGTGGAACAGCAAAAGCTTTATTTAATAGAGCACTTCGTGGACAAGGTTCTCTGGTCCGGGGGACTGGGGCCAGAGAGTCGTGTAAAATATCCCACGTGGGGGTAAATTATAGGGTTGGTAGAGTGGTTGTGTTCTTTTTCATAGGGCTCCTGGGAAGTTTCTTTTATGCGGCATAGGTGTGGGCGGTTCCAGCCAAATTTCCTGAGCCTGGCTTCTCACGTGACCTTCCCCCATTGCCAACCAACCTCACATTCCAACCTTTGATGTGAAATAGGGGCTCCGCTATTCATCTGGCTACTTCCTGCTGATTAAGGGTGTCGTGGGGAAAGGAGGTCAGAAGGTGGTGGCTCTGCGGGGAGTAGCATGTACGGTTGAAGGAACATCTATTAGACCGTAACTCGAGAAACTTTGTGGATGGGGTCCTGTAAGAATCTAAAAAAGAGCAAATATGAGTGATATGCTGATAATTAGAAGAGGGTCTAGGACAGGGGCAGCCCAGGTGAGCATGGGTGGCTATCATTAGGAGTTAAGCGCGTTGTAGAAGAAGAGGTCCTTCTGCAGTTTCTCTTGCAGATGGTGGAGGACCCCGATGCTTTCTTCCTTTGGTCAGTCTCATTGAAGAGCTTTGCTTCCTGCTTTAGCTCACTCTGGTGGCAGGTTCCCGGTGGGAGGGACAGGAGCAATAGGAGGGTCTGCAGGGCCCGACCTTTTGGTGAGCATGAGATAGGTAGGGCCCAGTGGTCCTGACTGCTAGCGGTCCTGCATGGGGGCAAGCTTGAGGCGAGAGTCATGGTTAGAAATGAGGGTAGTATTGAGTATGGGCGAGCCCTTGTTAGTGAGGATGGTGTTGTCAGCTGGATAGTGGCTCTGAGACTTTGTAGAATGTCCCGACCCAGAAGGGGTAAAGGGTATGATGGCATAACTAACAAGGCATGGAAAAAAAATGGTTCTGTTTAAACTGCATGTCAGGGGTGGTGTGCGAAGAGAAAAAGAAGGGGTCCCATCCACTCCCATAACCTCAGCCTGTGAGGAAACTAGAGGTCCAGAGTGTGATGGCAAACCAGAGAAGGAAGCTCTCGTGTCCACAATAAATGAGATGGACTTACCCGCTATTTGTAGCACTACCCTGGGTTCAGTGAGGGTGATGAGGTCTCTGAGTTTGAGCCCTGTCCGTCATCCCTAAGGACTAGGAGTTCAAGCGGTGGGCCTTCCTGGCTGGCAAGGCCTCCCATTAAGGTGGCTTGTCCTCCACATAGAGGCACAAGAAAAAGCCTGTTGCCCAAAAGGGGCAATCGCTCTGCCAGTAACCGGGCTGCTTGCAGTTAGGGCAGGGCTTAGTGGGTGGTCTCAGGCAGGGACTCTGCTGGGATCAGTGACCCTCCTTGCCACATTTAAAGCAAGCTCCTGGTGGGATTCCTCTTTGTGATCTGGACTTGGTGGGGTACCTCCCGTGCCTTGCCCCTGGTGCTCTGCCAGCCTCGGCTGCCACATGAGCCTGGGTTTGCAGTGTGACTTTCTGCTGCATGCGGGCCTGTCCAACAGCCTCGGCCTGTTCCTCCCAACCATTAAAAACCTTAAATGCCATGTTCATCAGGCCTCAGATAGGGGTTTGGGGGCCCTCTTCTGCCTTTTTAAGTTTCCTCTGAATGTCCAAGGCTGACTGGGAAATGAAGTGTGCAGCTTATACAGTGGGCCTGGCACTGGAAGTAGAGTCTATATAAGTATGGAGGACCATAGCATCAGTGAGGCGATTTAAGAAGAGAGCCGGATTTTCCTCAGGTCCCTGAGTAATTTCCCTTAATATGTCACAGATAACTACCTTTTGAGCTGCGTCTTGCATGCCAGTTATAAGACAGTAAATCGCTTGGTGTCATCGTCTCCTACCTGTTTGGCCCATTTGGTAATCCCAGTTGGGGTCCATGTCAGGGACTGACTCTAGGCCTGTTGGCATTTGAGGGTTTGAGATGTGGACCTTATCTGCATGAACCCATGTCACCATTGGATCTGGTTTCATTAGTCGGGAGTAAGGGTAGAATACATAATGCCATAGAGATCATGCCAAGTGAGGTCATATGCCTGAGTGAGATATTGGAATTCCTTAGTATAGGCAGTGGGATTACTGGAGTAGGAGCCTAAATGCTTTTCAATTGCAGACAGATCAGAGAGGAAGAAAGGGACATGAACCCTTACAATTTCTCCCTTTTCGGCCACCGTGCAGAAAGGGCATAAGAGCTTGGCTGCCTCCAGTGGCCTGGAGTGGGATCTGGTGTGAGCACTGACAGGGGAGAAGAAAGAGAGGCTATAATTTGCAACCAGTTTAAAAACTGGATCTGGCAAAGGGAAGGGAGGAGTCTGAGAGGACTGAAGAATTTGTGCATGTGCGGAAGAGAGTTCCTTAGGGAAGTCAGCAAGGCAGGAAAGATCTGGAGCAGAGGATTTGGCTGAGGTTTCTCTTTCCAAAATGACCCGTGCTGTAGTGCAGCTGGCACAAAAATTAGGAGAAGAGTGCAAATGCCAGAAGCCCTGAATG
Organism: Saccopteryx leptura; assembly: GCF_036850995.1. Taxonomy (NCBI): domain Eukaryota; kingdom Metazoa; phylum Chordata; class Mammalia; order Chiroptera; family Emballonuridae; genus Saccopteryx; species Saccopteryx leptura. The sequence continues at coordinate 829,567 of NW_027095709.1, read as the reverse complement.
TAAAGAATCTCTGATGATTTTCCAGTTTCTTGGAAATAGTTCCATAAATCAATCAGGGTGTTAAATCCGAAAGTCCCTTCAGAAGGCCAACTGGTCTGGTTACCCAGTGGGTATTGTGGCCAGGCTATATTGCAGAAGAAAATTAGTTTCTTCTTTCTTAGGCAGTTATCAATGTTTGAGGGATTCTGGGTTAGGCACCCCAGGGGTATTTTAGTGTCAGGTTTGGATTCTTTAGCCCCATGGCCACTCTTAGACCTCAGAGTGGTCAGAGATGGGAATTAGTATCCAGCAACTCAAGCTCTGACCTCCAAGACTGTTAGGTAGACTGAATATATCCAGGACATATCCAAGAGAAAAACACACATTCAGAAAAGAAAAGAGGTCCCTGACACAGCTGCGATCAGGGACAGGGAGCCTCGGCAGAAAGAACTGAGGGGAGGCTGGAGGCAGGCCACTTACTGCACCATGTGCCAAAGTGGGTGGAAAGTCAGAGGTCCTAGTTCTTCCTCAGAAGAAAAAGTGATTTGGGTTCAGATTGTGACTCAGGGCATATTCTTTTGGGATTGTGATTTGGTTTAGGCCCCTAAGATTGAGTTAGGTTGGATTTTTAATATCAAATCACCATGTCTGGTGAGTCTGGAGTAACTGCTTGGTAGAAGAGGGGCAATGTGGGAAATTTTCTGTTCGTCGCACCCTGGGCACAAGGTGAGGAAAGAGTTTGAGGTGCCAGGCTATGTGGCCAGTCCAGTGGCCTGAAAGAGGTGCCAGACTGAGGTGCAATGCTCAGGAGACATGTGGAGTGGGCATTGGCAGGTCCATATGGAGTGGGCAGGCTGTTGGGCCAGGCTGATTGGATAGGCAGAAGGGCCAGGCTGAATGGGCAGGCTGAATGGGCAGTGTGAGTGGCCATGAGGAGTAGGCTGGCTGAGTCCAGGCTGAAGTTCCATGCTAAGGGGCCAGGATCAGGAACCATGTGGAGTGGGGATGCTGAGAAGCCAGGCTGAATGGGTAGTTTGTAGGGCCAGGCTGAGGGGCAATATGCAGTGGCCAACCTGAAGGTTCAAGCTGAGTGCAGGCTGTGTGGCCAGGCTAAGTGGCCTAAATTGCTAGGCTGAGGGTCCAAGCTGACAGGGCATGCTGAAGGAACAGGCTCAGAAGGCAGACTCAGGGGCTATGTGGAGTGGGCAGGTTGAGAGTCCAGACTGAAAGTGTAGGCTGATGGACCATGCTGAGTGGACATGCTGGGGGGGCTGGGCTGAGAGGCCAAGAGCAGTGACCAAGATGTGTGGCCCAGCTGAATGGGCAAGTTTATTGGCCAGGCTGAGTGGGCAGGCTGAGTAACCATGTGGAGTGGGCACACTGAGGCAGTAGGCTGAGTGACTAGGCCAGTGGGCAGGCTGAGTGGGCAGGCTGAGGGAAGGTGATTTGGGTTCAAATTGTGACTCGGGCTATTCTCTCTGGATTCTGATTTCGTTTAGGCACCTTGGATTTTTAACATCATCAAGTCACCATATTTGGTGACTTTGGAGTAACCACTTGGTGGGTGAGGGGAGATATGGGAAATTATCTATTTGTTTGCATCCTGGGCACATGGGGCTTTGGCACAGTTAAGCTGGCCCAGCACATCCTATCGGGCATATATGTTGCTGTAAAAATTGTAAGTTTAAGGGACTGCCCTAAAGCCTTCCATGAGGTTCAGTTCCTTAAAACGTGAAAGCATCCCAATATAATAAAGCTGTTGGAGGTGATTGTCAGGGATTCCATATTATGCATCGTCATGGAGTATGTCAGCGGTGGTGACCTCTGACTACTTACTTAGGAACTGCCCGAGCACCAAGGCGGGAAGCACAACGCATTTTCCGGCAGTTCCTTTTGGCACTACAGTACGGCTACAGGCTGGGTATTGCCCACAGGTAACTGAAGCTGGGTAACATTGTGATCAATGCAGACAAAAACTTCAGAATAACAGAGTCTGGTTTCGGGAGGAAGTAGAAAAGAATAAACAAAAAATCTACTGTGGGACCGTGTAGTATATGGCACCTGAGATCCTGCAGAGATGCATTTACAAGGGCTGTAAGGCAAACATCTGGGGCATCCGTATAATTCTATTTCACATGGTGACAGGACGGTTGCCATTTAGAGGCCAGGATTTAACAAAAGTTAAAAAAAAAAACATTATGACACGGAAAGTCACAATACCAGGTTTGAGAGCCACTAAAATGACAAAGTGTCAAGCCCTATTAAAGAACTTAAAGGCTCTCAGCCCCCACTAGATATCAACCTTTGATTAAATCCTCAAAGACTCATGGATAAATGTGGAAAGGGCATAGGAGGTTGACTTCCCCCTGTGCCTAGAGCGGGATCTGGTGTGAGCGCTGACTGGGGAGAAGAGAGAGATACTATAGCTGCAGGCAGATGAAAAACAGGATCTAGCAAAGGGAGGGCAGAAGTCTGAGAGGACTGAAGGATTCGTGCATGTGGGGAAAAGAGTTCCTCAGAAGAGTCAGCAAAGCAGGAAGGACCTGGAACAGAGGCTTTAGCTGACGTTTCTCTGGACAAAGTGACCTGCGCTGTAGTACAGCCAGCACAGAGATTAGGACAAGAGCGCCAGTGCCAGAAGCCCTCAATATAAAGGATCTCCAACCATTTTCCAGTTTCTTGACAATAGTTCCATCGATCACTAAGGGTGTTAAAATCAAAAGATTTTTCAGGAGGCTACCTGGTCTGCTTATCCAGTGGGAATTTTGGGCAGGCTCCATTGCAGAAGATAATTAGTTTGTTCTTTTTTAGAAAAGGATCAGTGATTGACAGATCCTGGATAAGGTACCCCAGGGATATTTAGGGTCAGGTTTGCATTCCTTTGCCCCATGGCCACCCTCAGATCTCAGAGTGGTCAGAGATGAGAATTGGCATCCCACCATTCAAGCTCTGGCCTCCAGACTGTTAGGTAGAGTGGATGTGTCCAGGACAACTCAACGGGCAAACACACACTTGGTACAGAAAAGAGGTCTGCTACAGCTGTGATCAGGAACAGGGAGCCTCGGTGGAAAGAACTGAGGGGAGGCTGGAGGCAGGCCACTTACTGTGTCATGTGACAAAGTGGGTGGAAAGTCAGATACAAAGAAGCTCAATAAAAGAGGAAACACTACACAGCCCACACGGGGGGGAGAGGTGCACCTGAGCACCCAGCTTGAGTGATTAGGTAATCTGTGCATCTGTACCCTAAAAAACACTTACTATATTAGGCTACTCTACCAATCCTGAAAGATGTAGCAGCTTTACCTAATACAATGGAAAAACAGGGAGGTTGCCAAAGTAAAGAGATAAAAAAACATGTCACAAATCAAAGAACAGAACAAAACTCCAGAAAAAGAACTAAACAAAATGTAGAGAAGCAATGTACTAGACACAGAATAAAAAACACTGGTCATTATTATGCTCAATAAACTTAGAACTTCAAACATAAAAATGACCATTTTGAAATAATTGATATACTAACTGAAATTAAGTATAACTTACAGAGAACCAAAGTATGTGAAGCTGAAAAGCTAATTAAATTCTTGGAGTATAAGGAGTCAAAAATTATTCAATCAGATCAATAAAAAGTATATAAATAAGTTAAAGTTGTGTAAGAAGCCTCTGTGAAAACTTCAAGTGTACCAACATTAGCATCATGAAGGTACTGGAAAAAGAGGAGGAAGAAATTGAAAATGTACTTGAAATAATGACAGAAAACTTACCTAACTTGTGAAAAAAAATAGACAAGTCCAGGAAGCATAGCAACTCCCAAACAAGATGAACCTAAGGAAGCCCACACTAAGATCATAATTAAAATGCAGAAGGTTAAAATAAAACAGAAAATTTTAAGAAGCATCAAGAGAAAAGCAGTTAGTCATATGGTAGTTCCTTTTTAGTTTTTTTGAGGAACAACCATAATTTCGTCCATAATGGTTGTATTACTTTTACATTCTTACCAACATTGGATAAGTTTTTCTTTTTCTCCACAGGCTCTCCAACACTTGCTGTTACCTGTCTTGTTGATAATAGCTAATCTAACAGGTGTGAGATGGTATCTTTTTGTAGTTTTGATTTGCATTTCTCTAATAACTATTGAAGATAAGCATCTTTTCATATAGCTGTTGGCCATTTTTATTTCTTCCTGGGAGAAGTGTCTGTTCATGTACTCTTCCCATTTTTTTATTGGATTGTTTGTTTGTTGTTGAGTTTCATGAGTTCTTTGTATATTTTGGCCATTAAGTTCTTATCTGAGTTGTGGTTTGAAAATCTCTTCTTCCATTTAGTTGGCTGTCTGTTTGTTTTGTTTTCAGTTTCTCTTGCTTTGCAAAAGCTTTTTAGTCTGATTTAGTCTCATTCATTCATTTATCTTTCCCTATACTTCCCTTGCCTTTGGAGCCAAATTCATAAAATACTCTTTAAAACCAAGATTCAAGAGCTTACTTCCTATGTTTTTGTCTATTTACTTCATTGTTTCAGGTCTTATGTTTATGTCTTTGATACATTTTGAATTAATTTTTGTACAAGGGAACAAACTGTATTCGGGTTTTATTCTTTTTCATGTGGCCTTCCAGTTTTTCTAGCACCATTTGTTGAAAAGGCTTTCTTTTCTCCACTGTGTTATTGGCCCCTTTAACAAAAATCATCCCTCTCCTGGGTACATACACTCAAAACTCAAAAACATTGGTATGTAAAGACACATGCAGCCCCATGTTCATTGCAGCATTGTTCACGGTGGCCAAAATGAGGAAACAACCAAAAAGTCCTTCAATAGATAAATGTATAAAAAAGATGTGGTACATATATACTATAGAATACTACTCAGCCTAAAAAATAATGACATCAAATCATTAACAACAAAATGCATGGATCTTGATAACATTATACAAAGTGGAATAAGTAAATCAGAAAAAACTAAGAACTGAATGATTTCATACATAGGTTGGACAGAAAAATGGGACTAAGAGAAGAGAGTGTGGTGGTTACCAAGGGGGGTAAGAGAGGGAGAAAGAGGAAGGGGAAAAGTGGCACAAAAAAAACTAGATAGAAGGTTGTAGAGGACAATTTGACTTTGGGTGTTGGGTATGCAACATAATTGAATGACAAGATAACCAGGAGAATTTTTTTTGAATATACAATATATACCCAGATTTATTAAAGACATCCCATTAAAATTAATAAAAAGAAAAATAAAACCAGTTAGTTAACTACAAAAAACTTTCATAAGACTGTCAGCTGATTTCTCAACAGAAAATTTGCAGACCAGAACCTATTGGCAAAAAATATTTAAAGTGATGAAACGCAGGTATGTACAACCAAGACTACTCAATTTAGCAAAGCTATTATTTAAAATCAAAGGACAATTAAAGAGTGTCCCAGACAAGGAAAAGCTGAGAGGTAATCACCAGTATTATATAAAATGTTAAAGTGTATTCTTTAAGAAAAAAAATAAAAATTATAAACTATAAAGTAGCAATAGATATCAATAGGTGAATCTAAAAAACAAAGTGGACAAACAAGCAGAATAGAAATGAACAAATAAATACACAGGGCATTTTGATGGTTTCCAGAAAAGAGGGAAGCTGAGAGAATGGGAGAAAAAGATTAAGGGATTAAGAATAATAAACAAGTTACTTAGAAGAATCTTGATGATGTAAAGTACAGAATACACAATATAGTCATAATATTCTAATAACTATGTATGGTTTCAGACAGGTGCAAGATTTATCAGGATAACCACTTAGCATGTTATGTAATGTCTAATCACTGGGGACTACACCTAAAACTAATATAATAGTATATGTCAATTGTAACTAAAAAATAATAACAATTATTTGAAAAAATGCATATAAAAAATAAAGAACACAGGTATGTTTAAATTTTATAGGTAAGTATACAACACACTATAGACCTATTATTTCTTTCTTTAAGTGATTCAAAAAAAACAAAATTGCATAAAACAATAATAGTGCAAAAAGAACAGAAAAAATGAAGTTATAGTGAAGTATATCATGTATACTGTTTACAAAAATTGGGGGATATATAAAACTGAATATGAACCAATAAAAAAGCATACTGAAATTTTTTATATGCTTTGTTAATGGGATTAGAAAAGAAAAACAAAAAGAAGATGATATAATGTAAGAGCTATTTATATATTAGTTTTTAAAAAATACATGGTTTGGCATGTCCTTAGACTACTGAGAAAATATAATGTTGTATTTTGTTATCAAAACAAATAAAAAAACTTTAATTAAAAAAGACAATAAATTTTACAATCCATATACAGATTATGATACACTAAAATTTTTGTAAACTTAAAATAGAGATTAGCGTATCATATGAAAAGAACAGGTACTTAAAAAAATTTTAAAGCAAGCTTCTTTTATGGAAAAGTAATGTTTAAATAACAGACCAGCCAGCATTCCATCATTATTTAAATTCATCTAGAATAAGAATATAAAAGAAAACTTCAATTCAATTCATAAAGCCCATTATTTTAATATTCAGAGTTGACAAGACAATGGAAACCAAACTGCAGACTATTCTAATACCTTGATTTTATATTTATAAATATGTTAGTAATTAACTTAGTAATCTGTCAAAAAAATATGATCAACCAAGCATTATATCAGGAATTCACCTATTCAACAGCAAAAACATTAACAAAATAATCCTATCAAAAAACTAAAGGATAAAGCCATATGTTTATTATATAAATACTAAAATGGCATATGATAAAATTCAGACATTAATAAAAAGTCTAAAAAATTAAATATGAAAGAATCACTTACCCTCCCCCACAAAAAATCAAACAACCTTCAAAACAAGCCAAACATTATAAATGTTTTTAAATCAGAAACATAGCACCATTTATCAAAGAGGCAAATATAACAAATTAATTAATGACACAGAACCAGACCAATTAGGTTTCAATTCTAAGCCCACCCCCTTCTGAGTTATGTGGTTTTGGGTTAGTAGTTTCTTGGCACTGGAGTCTTAATACAAATGGGGGTTATAATAATAGTAACTATTTTAAAATATGTTGAAAAACTGCATATGTTAATAACTAATATTTGACACACTTCAAGTCCTCAAAAATGTAAGCTATTATTATTAGTTACCAATTGTATCAAAGATTTTAGAGCGTTACTGTGTAATAAATGAAACTTTCCTTAATAATAAAAATGTACTATATCTACAATGCCCAATGTATTAGCCAATACAATAGTTGGCAATTGAGCACTTGGATAGGAGATTTGAATGTACAAAAATAAAAACATAAACAGCTACCCAACTTCAACTAATGAAAGAATGAAAAGGAAATCCTTTTTTCAAAGCACAGATCTAAAACTGGACAAAATTGTCACATATACATACAGTGCTTACTCTAAAGAACCCTCTAGAGTTTCAGGTAAAAACAGTGAGAGGCACTGACATTTCTTCTGAGGATGATCTTATGATTTCCCACTCCCACCTCGAAAGTCTGGTATGCAAGATTAATTTCACTAGAATGGGGAATGGCCATAAAAACAGCAGTTTAGACCCTTGCAAGGTAGCTCAACTGGTTGCAGCATTGTCCTGATATGCCAAAGTTACAGGTCCAATCTGCAGTCAGGAACAAAACAAGAATCAACCAATGAATGCATAAATAAGTGGAACAAAGAATTGATGTTTCACTTTCTCTTCCCCCTTTCACTTTCTGAAATTGAAAAACTTACAAAAAAAACCCAGCTTCTTTGCTACCATATGAGGTAGATTCAATTACAAGAAAAGAGCAAATATAAAATCAGAAGCTTTAAATATAGAGATCTCAGAAAAAAAACAGCTTTGCTGTCCTGAGGCTAGGATCACAGAGCAAGTAGCTTTCCCAAGAGAAAATTTATATGATATATTATAAATGAGAGTCAAGGAAGAAGTGAACTAAACTTTCTACAGAAATATGACCAACTAAATGAGGCAAATGCAAGAGACTCTTTCACTCTCTGCCCTCCTCTCACTTGGGTTGGTTTGATCATTCATGTGTGTGGGTTTTCTTACTGTTACTCCTTTTAAGATGTTACTCCATTAATCTTTGGTTTTCACAGGTTCTAATGATAGATTATTGTTCTATTTGTTCCTTTATATGTAATGCTTTTTACCTTTCTGCTTCTAAAATTTACTTTTTATTATTTGTTTTTAGTAGTTTGATTTTATGATGTGCTTTGGCATGATTTTGTTTAGAGTTATTATCCTCAGGCATTATTGAGAGCCTCACAACTTTAAATTATTGTTTTGTTCAAACTGAAAAACAAAATGGCCATTTAAAAATAATTTACTGATTATTTTTTTCTCTTTCCCTATGGATCTCCTCCAATTATACATACAGATGATCCTTTAACGACACAGTTTTGAATTGCATGGGTCTACTTATATGTGAATTTATTTTCAAAAAAACAAGTTGGCCCTTCCTATTGATAGGTTTCATTTCCATGGATTCAAGCAGCTGTGGATGGAAAATAGTATTTTCACATTTCCTTTTGAAGATGTCTAACTGTGGTTTGAAAATACTATTTAAGGCCCTGGCTGGTTGGCTCAGCGGTAGAGTGTTGGCCTGGCGTGCGGGGGACCCGGGTTTGATTCCCGGCCAGGGCACATAGGAGAAGCGCCCATTTGCTTCTCCACCCCGCCCCCCTCCTTCCTCTCTGTCTCTCTCTTCCCCTCCTGCAGCCAAGGCTCCATTGGAGCAAAGATGGCCCGGGCGCTGGGGATGGCTTCTTGGCCTCTGCCCCAGGCGCTTGAGTGGCTCTGGTCGTGGCAAAGCGACGCCCCAGAGGGGCAGAGCATCACCTCCTGGTGGCCAGAGCATCGCCCCTGGTGGGCGTGCTGGGTGGATCCCGGTCGGTCGCATGTGGGAGTCTGTCTGACTGTCTCTCCCCATTTCCAGCTTCAGAAAAAAGAAAGAAAAAAAATAAAAATACTATTAGAACCTGGTTGGTTCAATGTGTGGATAGAATAGGTTGCAGAGTCTAAAGTTATATATATTTTTCAACTGTGTAAGAGTTGATACCTCTAACCCTGCATTGTTCAAGTGTTGGTTTTATATTAAACTACTTGATATTGTCTTACATATAGTGAGCTTCTCTGGTTTCTTTATCCACTCCTGTATTTATGTTCATGCATTTTTTTATGTCTTCCTTAATTTTAACCGTTTTTTCTTTGTATATTTTGGAGGTTTCTTTAAGAGTACCATATGATTATAATTACATCTTTTTGAAAAATTGAGATTTTTATCATTATAAAATGTTTAGGTTTCTTTGTTAAAAACTTATCATATATCAGTATAGCTTCAGTGTAGCTACTGTTTTCATGACAATTTTGTAGGGAACAGAAACAAAGTTGGCAGAGAGAGGGACAGACAGACAGGAAGGGAGATAGATGAGAAGCGTCAATTCTTTGTTGGAGCATCTTGATTTTCATTGACTGCTTTTTCATCTGTGCCTTAATGTGGTGGAAGAGGGGGTCTAGAGCAGAGCAGGTGAATCCTTTCTCAAGCCAGTGATCATTCGGCTCCAGTGAGCATCCATGTGGTCATAATTATGATTCCATGCTTAAGCTGGCGACCCCACGTTTAAGCAGGTGAGCCTGCACTCAAACTGGAGACTTAAAAGTTTTAAACTTGGGTTCTTTGTGTTCCAGTCTTATGCTCTGTCCACTGCATTGCCACTTGGTCAGTTTCAATGACATACACAGCCCACAAAAATTAGGGGATATTTTATAGCTCCATATTCATTTTGAAATATTCTTTAGTTTTTGTGATCAGTAGATTTATTTATTTTTTTATCCCAATTGTGTATTTAATTTAAATTGTGTTTCTTGTAGAAGTGTATAATTAACATATTTTTTATACTTAGTCTGGCAACTTCTGCCTTTTCATTAGAGTTTTTAATTTATTCTTTACTCCTATCATTTATACTATCAGATCTGTGTTTGTTTTCAAATGTAATTCAGATTTTTTTTTGTTGTTCCTTGGTTCTTATTTATCTTCTTATTTCTTAGATATTTTATTTCTTTAAAAGATTAATATATTAATTGATGTGAGAGCAACTTTGACTTTTTTCTCCACTCATTCATGCAATCATTGATTGATTCTTTCATGGGTCTTGACCACAGATTAAATCACAAACATTGGCTTAATGGAATAGTGTTCTAACTGAGCTACTTGGACAGGGCTGTATTAAACAGAACTTTTCTAGTGTTCTATTAAAGTTTTTTTGGTGCTTTATCTAACTCTTATTGTTAATGTTAGTAATTGGTGTAGAAATTTCAGTACATATTATGTATATCAGTTTATCACAGTCCGTTTCAGGTTATTACTGATTTCATTTTAGTAAGTTATAGATACTTTGTTTAGTATGGGTCATTTTCTTCTTCCTAATTTGGCCTGTTTGTATACTACTCACAGAAATTAGGTGATAAAGGTATGTACAAATAAACCACAAATTTCAGCCTTTTGTATACTGCATTATCACTAATAAAATAACAGTTGGATTTGCATGTCATTTGCATAATCAAACAGCTTTCTTTTACTAGTCATTTCCTTTTATGTGGTTACCAATGCTTAGATAAATTCTAATGTTGAAAGCTTAGGCGGTATCTCATTCTGGACTGCTGCCATGGCACAAGAGAAAGTGCATGTTAGCAAATGGTTCACTTTGTGCTAAACAATCAGAAATAGTGTTTAAGCCCCTAAATTTTAAGAGCAAAGAAAAGTCTTCTGGTGTTGTCACCACAGCAGACAAGATTATCATTTTATTTTTTAATTACCTCTGGTTTTCTCTAGTAAATATTTTCCCCAAAACACAATGGCTTGCTCTCACCAGAGAGCTAACTAGTTAAAGAATTATATCCATATGCTAATGTCATAGGTTTGCTCCCGGGTCAAGGTACATACAGAAACAGATTGATGTTTCTGACTAAATGTCTGTACTTTTCCCCCTTTATCCTGCCTCTAACATTAATAAATAAATAAAAGAAAAAATGACAATGCCTTTTTTGTTGTTGTTTTTGCACCTTAATTTGCATAGTGGTTTGTTTTCTGAAAATATCTTAGTTCATCTTGTTTATCTTCTTTTCTTCCAGCCATGCTTTCATAAAGCCTTTAAAAGAGCTCATCATATACCAGACACTGTGCTAAGAATACATGTCCCTGCACTCAGTCCCTTCCCATTCTACTATTTTTACATCTGTCTTTGGAAATTCTTTCATTTAAATCTACTTAATGTATTGTAAAATGTGATATGCTTTGATTTGACAAGTACATTGAATTGTAAGAGCTTTTTTATTATACAAATGGTATTCTTATTGCAGAAGTGCAAAAAAAAATGATAAGAAAAAAAAAACAAATTTTCATAGTTAGACATCAACTGTTAACTTTATGCCACTTTCCTTCCATATTCTTGGGTACCAATTATATTTTTCTATGTATATGTACTGAGGTACATTGGATGCCTGTACCAAATGTGTGCATAGATGTGCATTGCACATAAGCATACCTCACTGTTTCAATAATGTCTGTCATTTGTGGATATCTGTGTATGTATGCAAATGACTATTTATTCACTCTTTCAGTAAAAACTTATTGTATTTTTATTATATGCCAGGCACTGTCCTCAACTCTGGTTGCCTAAACTGAATGCGAAAGACTCACTTTCTGTCTTTATGGATGTTACACTGTCATGGAGTAGACAAAGGAAATTAAAAAATACATTAAAAAATTATAAAATGTGACAAACACTGGATTTGGTAGTGCAATAGCTTTGGTCCCAGTTGTGATTGATTGTGGCGAGATTCAGTATATCAGTTTCTCAGAAGACAGAGCTGAGACATAAGTCTCAGTTCTTCAGCAATGCGTGATCTCAGCTATAAAACTGAGAATATTTACAAGTGATGAAACGAAGACCCTGGGATGTGTTGTGTGACCAAAAGAGCCTAACTTGTAAGTGCTGACCCAGGCTCAGATAAATTCTGAAAACCAAAGCTTAGGAGGTTTCTCAGTCTGGACTGCTGCCACGGCACAAGAAAAAGTGCATGTTAGGAATCGTGTCAATTCGTGCTCAACAATCAAAAATACTGTTTATGCCCATGACTGTCAAGAGCATAGAAAAATCTTCTGGTGTTGTCACAACAGCAGACTAGATTATTATTTTATTTTTTAGTTGTCTCAGGTTTTTTCTAGTAATTTTGTCCCCCAAAAGACACTGGCTTGCTTACACCAGACAGCTCAGTATTTAGAGCATCACACCCATACAGTAATGTCATAGGTTTGGTTCTGGTTCAAGGCACATACAGAAACAGATTGATATTTCTGACTATCTGTTAGTTTTTCCCCCCGCTTCCTCCTTCTAACATTCATAATTAAATAAAACTAAAAATGACAATGGCTATTTTTTTGTTGTTGTTTTGGCAGCTTAACTTGCATACAGGAATAAATTATGTTTTTCAAAATCTCACCGCAAGAGGAAATAGGTAGTAAGGTTGTAAAAGATCATATTTCCCCATGCATAACGTGCCTGCCTGTAAAAGACGCATCTTCATTTTTGGGCACAAAATTTGAGAAAATGATAACAAATGTGAAGAAACAGAAATGCAAGTAAAAAACACTACAACCACTGTATAAGAGGAAACCAGTTTTCAAACCCCACATTTTTCAAAAAGGATGAGTCTTAAATGAGGGGATATATGGTACACTCACTGAATGTCTCTGTGAAAGTTTTATTTTTTTCTATCTTTTTTTTTCTTCTTTTTTTTTCAGAGACAGAAAGAGAGTCAGAGAGAGCGATAGATAGGGACACACAGACAGGAATATAAGGAGATTTTTTTTTATTATGTGCCAGGTCACAGATCAATCATCAGTTTTTTGTTGTGACACCTTAGTTGTTCATTGACTGCTCTCTCACTGTGCCTTGACCAGGGAACTATAGCTGACCTAGTGACCACTTGCTCGAGCCAGTGAGCCCATTAAGCTAAAGCTGGTGAGCTTTGCTCAAACCTGATAAGCCCACACTCAAGCTGGCGACCTTGGGATCTCAAACCTGGGTCCTCCACATTCCAGTCAAATGCTCTATCCACTGTGCCACCGCCTGATCAGGCTGTGAAAATTTTTTTCTTTTACTTTCTCTGGATTTTGTTTAGTATACTGTTTCATAGTATGGGAGGAAAGGCTGTGTATTTTAAGGTTTTTTTTTTACCAATAAAATGTATTCATCAGAAAATTTTCCCATACATTTTCTTATGTAGTTTTTATTTCCATTAATTTAAGGTATTTTGCAACTTGAATTTTGAATTTGAGCAAGGGTTATTTAGGATTAAATTTCTTAACTTAAAAAAGAAGGGTTTCTTAGTTAGTTTTTATTACTGATTTCTAGAGTAAGTGTAATGACAACAAGAAACATGCTTTATATGATTTCAAAGGTTTTAGGTAGTTGAAACCTGCTTGAAAGATAATACAGGATTGTCTGTGGGAAATGTTTTCCAAGTGCACTTCTCTGTTGCCACCTTCTGTTAACCTTGGGAATATCAGAGAGTGCACTTCACTTGGAAAAATACAAAAGTTGTGTGCTGTGCGTTATCTGTCACTGCTGAAACCAAGACTATTTAGTAGATACTTTTATAACTTGTAAATATAAAGAATTTTTAGTAACTGTTTGCTACTTTTTCAACTTTAATTGTAGTGAAAGCAATAGACATACTTGATATCATTTCAATCCTCTGAAGTTTGCTGAAACTTGCTGCATAGCACAAACAATAATGGTCTCTGTTACATGTGCTTCTCTGCTGCCACCTCGTGTGCATCTTGAATATCATGCCTCAGTACAGATCCAAAGCAAAAAAAAATGGTAGACAGGATTGTCTAGAAACTTTGATTCCAATTTACCGTTTCTGTAAAGTTTTTTTGTATTCCTAGTAATTTGATTTCTGGGAATCTATCGGTTCATCTTGTTTTTCTTCTTTCCTTCCAGAAATGCTTTCATAAAGCCTTTGAATATTCCCAACATCATATACCAGGCACTGTGCTAGGAACTGTATGAGTAGTTGTTGCACTCAATGTCCTCCAATTCTTCTATTTTTACTTCTGTTTTTTGAACTTCTTTATTAAAATCTTCTTAATGCACTGTAAAGTAGGATGTGCTTTGATTTGAAAAGTATGTTGAATTTAACTGCTTTTTATTATAAAAACTGTATTCTTATTGCAGAAGTTCAAGAAGAAATGATAAGAAAACAAAACAACAAATTTTCATACAGAGATAACTACTGATAATATTATGACATTAACTTTCCATATTCTTAGTGTACCTATTATATTTCTCTATCTATATGTACTAAGGTACATTGGTTGTGCATACAACTGTGTGCATAGATGTGCATTGCACATGAGCATATCTCTCTGAGTCCACAGTGTCTATCATTTGTGGGTACCTCTGTATGCATGCAAATTACTATTTATTCTTTCATTCATTAAATACTTATTATATTTCTATTATGTGCCAGGCACTGTGCTCGACTCTGGTTGCCTATAGTGAGAGAGACAGACTCACTTTCTCTCTTTATGAATAATACACCATCATGCTGTAGACAGAAAAAGAAGAAATATACATATATAAAATCATTATAAGTTGTGACAAGCACTGGATATGGTTGCGCAATGGCTTGTTTCCATTTTCATTGATTGTGGTGAGGTTCAGTATATCAGTTTCTCGAAAGGCAGAGCTGAGACATAAGTCTCAGTTCTTCAGCAATGCATGATCTCAGCAACAAAACTGAGAGAATTCTCAAGTGCTGAAAATAGACCCTGGGAGGTTGTCTGGGACAAAAGAACCTAGGTTGTAAGTGCTGACCCAGGCTCAGATAAATTCTGAAAACCAAAGCTTAGGAGGTTTCTCAGTCTGGACTGCTGCCGTGGTACAAGAAAATGTGCATGTTAGGAAAGGTGTCAATTCGTCCTCAACAATCAGAAGTACTGCTTATGCCCCTGACTGTCAAGAGCATAGAATAGTCTTCTGGTGTTTTCACCACAGCAGAATAGATTATTATTTTATTTTTTAATTGCCTCAGGTTTTTGTAGTAATTTTTTCCCTCAAGAGACAATGGCTTGCTTACACCAGAGAGCTCAGTAGTTAGAGCATCACATCCATACAGTAATGTCATAGGTTTGGTTCTGGTCCAAGGCATATAGAGAAATAGATTGATGTTTCTCACTATCTGTCTGTTTTTTCCCCCTACTTTCTACTTCTAACATTAATAATTAAATAAAAGAAAAATGACAATGGCTATTTTTAGTTGTTTTTGCAGCTTAAATTGCATAAATGAATAAATTATGTTTTTCAAATCTCACCACAAGAGGAAATAGGTAGTAAGGTTTAGAGGACCATATTTCCCTACGCATAACATGCCTTTCTGTAGAATGTGCAACTTCATTTTTGGGCACAAAATTTGAGACAATGATAACAAATGCATAGAAACAGGAAATGCAAGTAAAAACACTATAACCGCTGTACAAGATGAACCCAGTTTTCAGACCCCACATTTTTCAAAAAGGGTGAGACTTAAACGTGGGGAAATATGGTATACACCGGCGGAATGTCTCTGTGAATGTTTTATTTTTTCTTTCTTTTCTTTTTTTATTTTTATTACTTTTATTTATTTATTTTTTTACAGAGACAGGGAGAGAGTCAGAGAGAGGGATAGATAGAAACACACAGAGAGGAATGTAAAGATTTCTTTTTTATTGTGTGCCAGGTCACAGATCAATCATCAGTTTTTTGTTGTGACACGTTCATTGTTCATTGATTGCTCTCTCATTGTGCCTTTACCAGGGACCTACAGCAGACTCAGTGACCCCTTTCTCTGGATGTTGTTTATTATCCTGTTTCATAGTATGGGTGGAAAGGCTGTGTATTTTATGGGTTTTTTTACCAATAAAATATATTATTCACAACACTTTTCCATAGGTTTTTTTATGTATTTTTTATTTCCATTAATTTAAGGTATTTTGTAACTTGAATTCTGATTTTGAGCGGGGGTTATTAAGGAGTGAATTTCTTAACTTAAAAAAGGAAGCATTTTTAGTTAGTTTTTATTAGTGATTTCTAGAGTAAGTGTAATGACAATAAGAAACATGCTTTGTATGATTTCAAAGGTTTTAGGTAGTTGAAACCTGCTTGAAAGATAATACAGGATTGTCTGAGGGAAATGTTTTCAAAGTGCGTTTCTCTGCTTCCACATCATGTGCACCTTGGGAATAACAGCTCAGTGCAGTTCACCTGAAAAAATACAAAAGTTTGGTGCTGTGTGTTATCTATCAATGCTGAAATCTAGAATATTTAGTAGATACTATTATAACATGTTAATATAAGTAATTTCTACTTAATGTTTGCTACTTGTTTAACGTTAATTATAATGAAAGCAATACATATACTTGATATCATTTCAATCCTCTGAAGTTTGCTGTAACTTGCTGCATAGCACATAGAGTAATGGTCTCTGTTACAAGTCCTTCTCTGCCTCCACCTCGTGTGCATCTTGGGAATCATGCCTCAGTACAGATCCAAAGCAAAGGAATGTTAGAGAGGATTGTCTAGAAACGTTGATTCCAATTTGCCGTTTCTGTAAATTTTTTGTGTATTCTTAGTGATTTGATTTCTGGGAATCTATCGGTTCATCTTGTTTTTCTTCTTTCCTTCCAGCAATGCTTTCATAAAGCCTTTGAATGTTCCCATCATATACCAGGCACTGTGATAGGAACTGTATGAGTAGTTGCTGCACTCAATGTCTTCCCATTCTACTATTTTTACTTCTGTCTTTTGAACTCCTTTATTTAAATCTTTTTAATGTCTTGCAAAATAAGATGTGCTTTGATTTGAAAAGTATGTTGAATTTTACTGCTTTTTTATTATAAAAAATTTATTCTTATTGCAGAAGTTCAAGAAAAAAATGATAAGAAAACAAAACAACAAATTTTCATACAGAGATAACTACTGGTAATATTATGACATTAACTTTCCATATTCTTAGTGTACCTATTAAATTTATCTATATGTGCTAAGGTACATTGGGTGTACATACATCTGTGTACATGGATGTGCATTGCACATGAGCATATCTCTCTGTGTCCACAGTGTCTTTCATTTGTGGGTACCTGTGTATGCATGCAAATTACTATTTATTCTTTCATTCATTAAACACTTATTATATTTCTATTATGTGCCAGGCACTGTGCTCGACATTGGTTGCCTATAGTGAAAGAGACAGACTCACTTTCTCTCTTTATAAATAATACACTGTCATACTGTATACAGAAGAAGAAATATACATTTATAAAATAATCATAAGTTGTGACAAGCACTGAATATATAGTGCAATGTCTTGTTTCCAGTTTTCATTCATCGTGGCCAGGTTCAGTATATCAGTTTCTTGAAAGGCAGAGCTGAGATATAAGTCTGAGTTCTCCAGCAATGCGTGTTCTAAGCTACAAAACTGAGAGAATTCTCAAGTGCTGAAAAAAAGACCCTGGGAGTTTTTCTGGGACAAAAGAACCTAGCTTGTGAGTGCTGACACAAGCTCAGATAAATTCTGAAAAACAAAGCTTAGGAGGTTTCTCAGTCTGGACTGCTGCCACGGCACAAGAAAAAGTGCATGTTACAATTATTTTATTTATGTACTTTTTATCTCTATACCCCATGACAGTGTAGTATTTATAAAGACAGAAGGTGAGTCTGTCTCATTCACTATAGGCAACCAGTTTCGAGCACAGTGCCTGGTAAATTACAGAAATAAAATAAGTGTTTCCTGAATGAATGAATAAATAGTCATTTGAATACCTACACAGATATCCACAAATGACAAAAACTATGGACACAGAGAGATATGCTCATGTACAATGCACAGAGATGTACGCAGATGTACACACACACATTGTACCTGAGTATATATACATACAGAAATATAATAGGTACATAAGAAATATGGAAAGAAAATGTCCTAATATTAACAGTAGATATATCTGTATGAAAATTTGTTGTTGTTGTTGTATTTGAGATCATTTTTCTTGCACTTCTGCAATAAGAATATATTTCTTATAATAAAAAAGCTGTTAAAATTTAACATACTTTTCAAATCAAAGCACATCGTATTTTACAATTCACGAAGTAGATTTATATAAAAGAAGTTCAAAAGACAGAAATTAAAAGAGTAGAATTTGAGATGACGTCAGAGTAATGGCAGGGTAGGAAGCGATACCGATAAATCTCCCCCAAAACTCAACAAGATCATCAACCAGAAACAGAAAAACCTATACTTGGAGCCTCCAGAAGCTTCGCAATACACCCAAAGGTATGGTCGAGTGAAAAATTGGCTAAATATATAACCAAACCCCGAAGGAAATAGGGAGTAAGAAATGCTCTGCCTTCCTCACTAAACTAAACAGGGCGGCTTTCTCTGGTAACTGTGAATATAGAAACTGAGGCGGGCAAAGGGGGTGAATAGATCCAGGCCACGGCACAAACGGCTGAACCAGGCTGTGGCACGGAGATCCAAGCTGAGGAAAAGCTGATCCTGTGGCAACCCGGGCAATACAAGCTAACAGTCGCGCCAAACCCAAACAAAGAAAGACAAGCAGGGCGGCCATTTTACCCGGTCTCCTGGTTGCTGTGAGCACAGTTAGTGGGCAAGAGATTTCTTCATAGGCCCCGAGAGTGGGTGCCCGTGTTGCCACACGGAGAGGCAGGTTCAGAGGCCTTTCTGTGGGCCGAGGGCAGAGTTTCTGGGCAGCCCCAGCGCCCTGGGAAAGCCACGCACGGGAGGGAGTGAGCACTAATTCCAACGGTGGAGATTTTCCGTGCTGGAAGGGTTTCACTCAGAGGGAAATGCGGCCGGCCTCATATCCTGGTTTGCGCACGCAGATAGTGAATGAGAGATTCCTCCGAGTGCCTCGGCAGGGCGCACCCGTGTTATCGCACAGAGGGGCAGAGTCAGGGGCCTTTGTGTGGGCCAAAGCAGAATCTCGGGCCGCCCCAGCGCCTTGTAAAAGCCGCACACGGGGACGGAGCGAGACTCAATTCCAACGCTGCAACTTTTCCCTGCGGTTGGGGGTTTCACTCAGAGCGTGAGACAGCTGGCCAGATATCCTGGTCTGCGAGTGCAGCCAGTGAGTGAGAGTTTCCTCCAAGAGCCCCGGAAGTGGGTGCCCACCTGTGTTACCAGACAGAGTGGCAGACAGAGCCAGAGGTCTTTGAGTGGGCAGAAAGCCTGCCTGATTATGCTAGCAGCTCTGACTGACTGAGCCTTACCCAGAGCCCTGTGCAGAGTGGAAATAGAGTGGGGAGTTGTCAGCTCTTTGAGCCTCTTACTACCCAGGCAGAGGCAGCAGCAACCCCATAGCTGGATTATCAGGCTACTAATTGAGGAAGGAAAGACTAGGAGAAAGGCTCCAGGAACACGGACTCTCTCACTGTCGGAGCCTATAAATTCTAATGAGCCTCGACTGCCAACGAGACTAAAGCACAATACATGACATTGCCATAGAGATTTATCAACTGCAAACCTCTACCTGAGCGTGCCAAAGGGGCAGAACCCAGGGTACAGAGTCACTGACCAGGAAGAGGGAGAGAAAATAAAAAGCAGGAAGATAACCTCTCAAAATCAAGAATAATCTGCAGACTTTATAACCTATCCCATTTTATTATATTTGTTCATTTGTTTCTCTTATCTTCATTCTTGATACTTTTTTTCCTCCTCCAATTTGGCCGATTAACTCTCTGCTGGTCTTACTCTCCCCTCTCTTTGAACTACACTACCCATAAGTGTTACATCTCCCATTATCTTTTCTCTTCTCTTCCATTCTCTCTATGAGGGTTGCACTCCAAAACCCTTAACTCTCTCTCTCTCTCTCTCTCTCTCTCTCTCCTTTCTTTTTTCTTTTTTTAGTGGTTCCCTCTTTTTTTCTCTCTCTCTTTTTCTTTTCTCACTCTATATTAGTTTCTTCCTTTCTCCTTTACATCTCCTCTCATTCAAACCTCAATAACAAACAAATTATCTTATCTGGGACACAAACTTATGTTTGTGGCATTTTGGGGGGTTTTTACTTCACCTTTTTAAATCACTAGCAGTGCTCCCATCCCTGGCTCTCCATTTTATCTAGTTCTTGTTCCCCTAAATACAATAGTAATTTTTTAATTTGTCCCCCCATTTTTCTGTTTTCCTCTTATTCCTCTCATCATAACTCTTAGACAACCAACACCTAAAAGCAAATCATTTTATTCTTGACCCAAATTATTTCCTTATTTGCTTTTTGTGGGTCCATACGCTTTTTTTTTTCTTTTTTCTTTTTTTTTTTTTTTGCCTCTTTATTACTTCTCCCCAATTCAGGCCCTCCATCACAGGCATTGTTTGTTATAATTCACAGTTCACCACAAGATTTTCTCTAGAAAGAGGGGAGAGGAGAGGAGAGGAAAAAAGGAGGGGGGAAATAATTTCCTTTTTTAAAAATTTTTATTTTATTTTATTATTTTTATTTCATTATTAATTTTTTTTTAAATTATTTTCGATTTTTTTTAATTATTTTAACTTATTATTCTTTATTAAATCTCATTAATACTATCAAAAAAACCACCCTCAGATGCCATTAAGGAAGAGAAAATCGAATATCATGGATACAAAAGAAAGAGAGATAACACAGATAGATGAGGAAAAATCTATAGAGAAAAAATTTAATATATTGGAAACCTTGGAGCTAAATGACAGAGAATTCAAGATAGAAATCCTAAAAATCCTCCGAGATATACAAGAAAACACAGAAAGGCAATTTAGGGAGCTCAGAAAATAACTCAATGAACACAAAGAATATATGTCCAAGGAAATTGAAACTATAAAAACAAATCAAACCGAGATGAAAAACTCAATTCACAAGCTGAAAAACGAAGTAACAAGCTTAGCTAATAGAACAGGTCAGATAGAAGAGAGGATTAGTGAAATAGAAGACAAGCAACTTGAGGCACAACAGAGAGAAGAAAGAGACTCAAAAATTAAAAAAAGTGAGATAGCCCTGCAAGAATTATCTGACTCCATCAAAAAGAATAACATAAGAATAATAGGTATAGCAGAGGGAGAAGAGAGAGAAAATGGAATGGAGAACATACTCAAAGAAATAATAGATGAGAACTTCCCAAGCCTGTGGAAAGAACTAAAGCCTCAAGTTCAAGAAGCAAAGAGAACTCCGAGTTTTCTTAACCCCAACAAACCTACTCCAAGGCATATCATAATGAAATTGACACAAACCAACAGCAAAGAAAAAATTCTCAGGGCAGACAAGGAAAAGAAGAATACAACATATAAAGGAAGGCCCATTAGATTATCATCAGATTTGTCAGCAGAAACTCTACAAGCTAGAAGAGAGTGGACCCCAATATTTAAAGTCATGAAAGAGAGGAACTTTCAGCCATGAATACTATACCCATCAAAGCTATCCTTCAAATATGAAGGAGAAATAAAAACATTCACAGATACAGAAAAGATGAGGGAATTTATCATCAGAAAACCCCCACTCCAGGAATTACTAAAGGGGGTTCTCCAATCAGATACAAAGAACAAAAAAAAAAACAGAGCCACAAGTAAAAGCTCCAAGAAAAACACAATAAAACCAAATTTAAACTGTGACAACAACAAAAAGAAAGAGGGGGAGTAGATGGAGATTAACAGTAGCAAAGGACGATGGAGTTCAAAAGTACTCACAAAATAGTTTGCTACAATGAACAGGGTAGGGACCCTTTTCATTACTCAAAGGTAACCACCATTGAAAAACCACCACAAAAGCACATGAGATAAAAAAGATAGCAACAGAGGAAAGATGTATGGAATAAAACCAAATAAAAACAAAAGATAGAAAAACGAAAGAGAAGGATCAACAAGACACAAAACTAACAGAAAGCAAAATATAAAATGGCAATAGGGAACTCACAAGTATCAATAATTACACTAAATGTAAATGGATTAAACTCACCAATAAAAAGGCACAGAGTAGCAGAATGGATTAAAAAAGAAAATCCAACTGTATGCTGCCTACAGGAAACTCATCCAAGTAACAAGGATAAAAACAAATTCAAAGTGAAAGGATGGAAAACAATACTCCAAGCAAATAACATCCAAAAAAAAAGCAGGTGTAGCAATACTCATATCGGATAATGCTGACTACAAGACAGGAAAAGTACTCAGAGACAAAAATGGCCATTTCATAATGGCTAAGGGGACACTGAATCAAGAAGACATAACAATTCTTAATATATATGCACCAAACCAAAGAGCACCAAAATATATAAGACAGCTACTTATTGATCTTAAAACAAAAACTGACAAAAACACAATCATACTTGGAGACCTCAATACACCGCTGACGGCTCTAGATCGGTCATCCGAACAGAGAATCAACAAAGACATAGTGGCCTTAAACAAAATACTAGAGTACCTGGATATGATAGACATCTACAGGACATTTCATCCCAAAGTGACTGAGTATACATTTTTCTCCAGTGTACATGGATCATTCTCAAGAATTGACCATATGATGGGCCACAAAAACAACATCAGCAAATTCAGAAAAATTGAAGTTGTACCAAGCATATTTTCTGATCATAAAGCCTTGAAACTAGAATTCAACTGCAAAAAAGAGGGAAAAAATCCCACAAAATGTGGAAACTAAACAACATACTTTTAAAAAATGAATGGGTCAAAGAAGAAATAAGTGCAGAGTTCAAAAGATATATACAGACTAATGAAAATGACAATACGACATATCAGAATCTATGGGATGCAGCAAAAGCAGTAATAAGAGGGAAGTTCATATCACTTCAGGCATATATGAACAAACAAGAGAGAGCCCAAGTGAACCACTTAACTTCACACCTTAAGGACCTAGAAAAAGAAGAACAAAGACATCCGAAAACCAGCCGAAGAAAGGAGATAATAAAAATCAGAGCAGAAATAAATGAATTAGAGAAGAGAAAAACTATAGAAAAAATTAATAGAACAAGGAGCTGGTTCTTTGAAAAGATCAACAAAATTGACAAACCCTTGGCAAGACTTACCAAGGAAAAAAGAGAAAGAACTCATATAAACAAAATCCAAAATGAAAGAGGAGAAATCACCATGGACACCGTAGATATACAAAGAATTATTGTAGAATACTATGAAAAACTTTATGCCACTAAATTCAACAACCTAGATGAAATGGATAAATTCCTAGAACAATACAACCTTCCTAGACTGAGTCAAGAAGAAGCAGAAAGCCTAAACAGACCTATCAGTAGAGAAGAAATAGAAAAAACCATTAAAAACCTCCCCAAAAATAAAAGTCCAGGCCCTGACGGCTATACAAGCGAATTTTATCAAACATTCAGGCCCTGGCCGGTTGGCTCAGCGGTAGAGCGTCGGCCTGGCGAGCGGGAGACCCGGGTTCGATTCCCGGCCAGGGCACACAGGAGAAGCGCCCATTTGCTTCTCCACCCCCCCCCTCCTTCCTCTCTGTCTCTCTCTTCCCCCCCTGCAGCCGAGGCTCCATTGGAGCAAAGATGGCCCAGGCGCTGGGGACGGCTCCTTGGCCTCTGCCCCAGGCGCTAGAGTGGCTCTGGTCGCGGCAGAGCGACGCCCCGGAGGGGCAGAGCATCGCCCCCTGGTGGGCAGAGCATCGCCTCTGGTGGGCGTGCCGGGTGGATCCCGGTCGGGCGCATGCGGGAGTCTGTCTGACTGTCTCTCCCCGTTTCCAGCTTCAGAAAAATACAGAAAAAAAAAAAACAAAAAAAACCCAAAAAACAAACAAACAAAAAAAAACATTCAAAGAAGACTTGGTTCCTATTCTACTCAAAGTCTTCCAAAAAATTGAAGAAGAAGCAATACTTCCAAACACATTTTATGAGACCAACATAACCCCCATACCAAAACCTCGCAAGGATGGCACAAAGAAAGAAAACTACAGACCAATATCTCTAATGAATACAGATGCTAAAATACTAAACAAAATACTGGCAAACCGAATACAACAACATATTAAAAAAATAATACATCATGATCAAGTGGGATTCATCCCAGAATCTCAAGGATGGTTCTACATACGTAAAACGGTTAACGTAATACACGATATCAACAAAACAAAGAACAAAAACCACATGATCTTATCAATAGATGCAGAAAAGGATTTTGATAAAATACAACACAATTTTATGTTTAAGACTCTCAACAAAATGGGTATAGAAGAAAAATATCTCAACATGATAAAGGCCATATATGATAAACTATCAGCTAACATCATATTAAATGGCACTAAACTGAATGCTTTCCCCCTTAAATCAGGAACAAGACAGGGTTGTCCACTCTCTCCACTCTTATTTAATGTGGTACTAGAGGTTCTGGCCAGAGCAATCAGACAAGACAAAGAAATAAATGGCATCCATATCCGAAAAGAAGAAGTAAAGGCATCACTTTTTGCAGATGATATGATCCTATACATCGAAAACCCCAAAGAATCCACAAAAAGACTACTAGAAACAATAAGCCAATACAGTAAGGTCGCAGGATACAAAATTAACATACAGAAGTCAATAGCATTTCTATATGCCAACAATGAAACAACTGAGAACGAACTCAAAAGAATAATCCCCTTCACGATTGCAAGAACAAAAATAAAATACTTAGGAATAAACATAACAAAGAATGTAAAGGACTTATATAATGAAAACTATAAACCATTGTTAAGGGAAATCGAAAAAGATATAATGAGATGGAAGAATATACCTTGTTCTTGGCTAGGAAGAATAAATATAATCAAGATGGCTATATTACGCAAAGCAATATAAAAATTTAATGCAATTCCCATCAAACTTCCAATTACGTTTTTTAAAGAAATAGAGCAAAAAATCATCAGATTTATATGGAACTATAAAAAACCCCGAATAGCCAAAGCAATCCTAAAGAACAAGAATGAAGCTGGGGGCATTACAATACCTGACTTCAAACTATATTATAGGGCCACGATAATCAAAACAGCATGGTATTGGCAGAAAAATAGACACTCAGACCAATGGAACAGAATAGAAAGTCCAGAAATAAAACCACATATATATAGTCAAATAATTTTTGATAAAGGGGCCAAGAACACACAATGGAGAAAAGAAAGTGTCTTCAATAAATGGTGCTGGGAAAACTGGAAAGCCACATGCAAAAGAATGAAACTGGACTACAGTTTTTCCCCCTGTACTAAAATTAACTGAAAATGGATCAAAGATCTAAACATAAGACCTGAAACAATTAAGTACACAGAAGAAGACATAGGTACTAAACTCACGGACCTGGGTTTTAAAGAGCATTTTATGAATTTGACTCCACAGGCAAGAGAATTGAAGGCAAAAATTAATGAATGGGACTACATTAGACTAAGAAGTTTTTGCTCAGCAAGAGAAACTGATAACAAAATAAACAGAAAGCCAACTAAATGGGAAATGATATTTTCAAACAACAGCTCAGATAAGGGCCTAATATCCAAAATATACAAAGAACTCATAAAACTCAACAACAAACAAACAAACAATCCAATAAAAAATGGGAAGAGGATATGAACAGACATTTCTCCCAGGAAGAAATACAAATGGCCAATAGATATATAAAAAGATGCTCATCTTTTTTAGCTATTAGAGAAATGCAAATGAAAACTGTAATGAGATACCACCTCACACCTGTTCGATTAGTTATTATCAGCAAGACAGGTAATAGCAAATGTTGGAGAGGCTGTGGAGAAAAAGGAACCCTCATACACTGTAGGTGGGAATGTAAAGTAGTAAAACCATTATGGAAGAAAGTATGGTGGTTCCTCAAAAAAACTGAAAATAGAACTACCTTATGACCCAGCAATCTCTTTACTGGTTATATACCCCCAAAACTCAGAAACATTGATACCTAAAGACACATGCAGCCCCATGTTTATTGCAGCATTGTTCACAGTGGCCAGGACATGGAAACAACCAAAAAGCCCATCAATAGATGACTGGATAAAGAAGATGTGGCACATATACACTATGGAATACTACTCAGCCATAAGAAATGATGACATTGGAACATTTACAGCAAAATGGTGGGATCTTGATAACATGATACGAGAAATATAAGTAAATCAGAAAAAACCAGGAACTGTATTATTCCATACGTAGGTGGGACATTATAGTGAAACTAAGAGACATTGATAAGAGTGTGGTGGTTACTGGGGGGAGGCGGGAATGGGAGAGGGAAAGGGGGTGGGGAGGGGCACAAAGAAAACAAGGTAGAAGTTGACAGAGGACAATCTGACTTTGGGTGGTGGGTATGCAACATAATTGAACGACAATATAACCTGGACTTGTTATCTTTGAATATATGTATCCTGATTTATTGATGTCACCCCATTAAAAAAATAAAATTATTAAAAAAAAAAGTAGAATTTGAAGCCATTTAGTGCAGGGACATAAGTTCCTAGCACAGTTCCTGGTATATGATGGGCACTTTCAAAGGCTTTATGAAAGCATGGCTGGAAGAAAAGAAGAAAAACAAGATGAACCCAAAGATTTTCAGAAATCATTCCACTAAGAATACACAAAACCTTTACAGAAATGGCAAATTGAAATAAATGTTTATAGACAATACTCTGTACCAAACTATTTCTTTGGAACTGTACTGAGGCGTGATTCTCAAGATGCACACGAGGTGGCAGCAGAGAAGCACATGTAACAGAGACCATTATTGTATGTGCTATGAAGCAAGTTCCAGCCAACTTCAGAGGACTGAAATGATATCGCCTATATCTCTTTCTTTCACTACATTTAACGTTGAAAGAAGTAGCAAGCATTAACTAGAAATTTCTTATTTACAAGTTATAAAAGTTTCTTTTAGATACCCTTGGATTCAACATTGATAGATAACGCACAACACCCAACTGATGTATTTTTCCAGGTTAACTGCTCTGAGCTGTTATTCTCAAGGTGCACACGAAGTGGCAGCACAGAATCACACTTGGAAAACATTTACCACAGATAATCTTGTATGTCATTTCAAGCAAGTTTCAACTACCTCTAACATTAGAAATGATATACAGCATGTTATAATATAAACTCTCTCAATTTCTGTCTGTCTGTCCCTATCTATCCCTCTCTCTGACTCTCTTCCTGTCTCTGTAAAAAAAAAAAGAAAAAAGGAAATATTCATATTAATTTATTGTTAAAAATGTATAAGTTTTAAAAATTAATCTTTACAGGGACCCCAGTAAGGCTATATGAATTACTGCTACATTTTGAGAATCTCAAATTACATTCCAGGGAGGAGGTTAGGAAAGATAGCCCAGTGTATGTGGGTCGAACCCCTTTGTGCCACAACTCCTTTGCTTTTAGAGAATGTCCTGAGCAAGTCATAATATTGGTGGAGGTTATGGGCACTGAGTTCTTCTGCCCTTTTCTCCCGGATGCCTACCCTTTTTATGTGGCCCCTCAGCGTCCCTTATTAGAATGTGGTTTCCAAGGAATGAAGAGGTTGTGAGAGTGCAAGGACTGAGAGGGTGTCCCCAGCTAAGCCCGGGCTTCCAGGTACTTGGCCAGATACGTTTATTATTGGCCTGGACTTCAGCTGCGAATGGCAAGGACAGAGTGCAGGAGGGCCATCCTGAGCTCCAAAATCTCACATGCTATGTGGTGGTGGCTGCAGAGAGGAGGGAACTGACAGAAATTTTGTATGAGACATGGGTCAAAATAGCACAGAGGCAAAGTGCTGGTCACACAGTGGGCAGGAGCTAATGAGCACTGCTTTCCTGAATCTTCACAGCCACCTAAGTGGGAGTGGTTCTCCCCATTTGACAGAGGAGGAGACTTAGTTTTTATTTTTTTGCTTGTAGATGTTGGAGCCATAAGTCAGCTCTTGTGTTAATTTTGAGCCTGTAGAAAGCCTCTGTCAGGTGAAGTCTCAAAAAAAAAACAAAAACAAATGGGTAGAAGCAGACCTGTGCTCTGGACTGAATAACAGATTTTAAAATGCCATCAGACAGGGAGGTGGTAGAAGTGGGTAGAACACTCTTAAAGGATCTTTTGTTGGTTTAGCACCTGGGAAGGGCCAAGCCACTTCCTCACTCCCCTCTTCTCCTATTCTATCCTATCCCATTTCCTGCCTAATTTCCACCCCAACTCCACCTTGGTTGAGTACTTGCCAAGCTGGACCATTAGCTTATGTGCAGGTGTTCTTAAAAAAAAAAACAGTATTCAAAAATTGCAAGGACAACATTGATGGCTGTATGTGTCCAGGATACCAGGTGTGTACACTCTTCTGTCTCATTTTGGACCATCGTTTCTGGGTTTTGAATTAGGTTAAAATAAGTCGTTAGTTCAAATACCTGTGAATTGCAGATAACAATCATTTCTGTCTCATTTGACGAATGGGAACATTAAGTGAGGTTGGGCATGTGAGGGTCTTAAAATAGAAATGAATAGCATGTCTGGATTCTCAATGAATGCTGTGGGCAAGAAAAATGTTCTCCGTTGTCTTTTATTTTTGTCTTTATTTTTTTCTATTTTTTTAATTTTTTATTTTTATTGAATCAAAGGGGAGGCAGGAGGATAAGGGTAAGACAGAAGCATCAATCAGTTTCTGTATATTCCCCAGCCAAGAACTGAACTAGCCACCTCTGTATTGCAAGACAATGTTCCAGCCAAGCGAGCCATTCAGCCAGGATGTTTGCTGCTGCGTTTTGCATATATTTCTATTAAAACGGCCAAGACATTTCTAGAAAAAACAAACAAAATTTTTTGCTGCCATCTTATGGATGTCTTGAAAATTACAGCTAGGTAAACGTCACCAGAAAAATGTATTCCTCTGCTGCTATCCAATGTACATTTTGAAATTAAGAGCTAGTACACATAACCAGAAACTCTCAAACTGCTTTTGCATTACCTTTGTGTCTTTTCCCATTTTTCACTTTGCATCTTGTTGCATGCTTATGTTTTAGGGAACTCCATGTTTTATATTAGTCATGAGTAGTTATTCAAATACACAGAAACAGTTTGGTTGAGGGGATGATATAAGATTCTAATAATTTTTTATATTTACTTTTCTCACAGTATTGATTCTATAATGCATCTTATTTTCAAATAGACCTGCTCTTTATTTTATTTTTTTGCAACCCTATTAAGTACTAAAGGCATGGATAAAAGGATTGACTGCAGTTCATGCTGATGTACTCTTTCAACCAGGCAGCAGTGAGAGAGCAGAAGGGGGTTACTGTGAAATGGCTTGAGTGCCACAAGAGCTTTGAAAAAAAAGTAAAACGATTGTGGTGGCAAATTGCACCCTGAGATTCTCAAGACTGGAAAGTGATTGAAACCCAGCCAGGTGTAGGAGCAGTATGTTTGTGGAATGTCAAGTGTGGTAGCAACTGTGAGAGTGTGCAGAGTAGGGCATGGAATAAATTATAAACAAGTGCTGAGACTGGGCCTGGTAAAGGGTGTTATAAAGGCAGAAGTGTGAGTGGGGCTTTGTTCATGACAAGATGGTAATTGAGGGACCAGGGTAAAAAGGAAAATGATTATGGCATGTTCATCTAGAAATAAATGGGGAATATGTAAGGCAGACTTTATATAAAATAGAAAAGTTATTTAGGGAACGGAGAATTTGTCGGAATAAGTACAGAATGGAGAATGATTCACGGGCAGTGAAGAATTGGAGGGAGTGAGGTAGCATGGGCAACAAGACAGTGTGCTGTATAGTGGAAAACATTTGTGTGATTATATTCCCTTGGTGGAATTAATTGTGAGCAAATTAAACAGCATCAGCTTCTAACTATTTTAATTACTAGGGCTTGCAACTTTAATAAGGTAGTAGTGGCATCAGAAAATGGTCATTTGTTGATGAAAAAGTGATTTTGCTGAGAGTTCAAATAGATTTACCCTGAAAAAATTACTAAATTACCTCTCTTGTTTGTCTGGAATATGCAAAAATAAAAGAAAGACAAGGTAGGAAAATTTATGTTACACAACTGTGGTAGGAGCAAGGAAGTCGTCCAGATTTTAGCAGTGCATCAATGTATTTATAGTCTTTCTGTGTTGCAGCCATATATGCTAAAGTGGAATTGTGAAAGTTCAGAAAGGGGAAAAGAAAAGGAAAAACTGCATGCAGGCAGGCAATGCTGGAGAAATGTTTTCTTCTTCCAAATCCTCATCATCTCTGGTTGTTCATTGATTTGTTAGTGAAAGCCCTCCTGATAGCTGTGAAGTAACATCGTATAGAAGTTTTAATTTGCATTTCTCTACTGATTTCTGACATAAAGTATTTTTATATGCCCATTTTTAGTGGGAAGTTGTTTGAATACTCTATCACTTCATTTTCTAAGGTTTCTAGTTTCCAATTGTGTTTTGACATTTTTAGAAATCATGGTATATATTGCTTCAGTTCAGCTTGATGTTTCAACAATTTAATGGATTTTAGCAGAAACTTCTAGGAGTCAGCCACTAAACTGAGCGAGGTACAGGCTAATCTGTCCCTTATGTGGTCATAGAGTACCTGAGCTGCCTCTCTGACCCAAATGGCACTTGCATATTTTTATTATGGTACACTTTTGGGATAAGTTTTACCTTATCTGAAAATGAACCTGAGATAGTGTCTGCTTCTTCTAGTCATGCTGAGGCAATTTAAATTGCTCCAGCAGCCAGTTGGGAGGCACTGCCATGGAACTGAGAGAAAAAGATAAGACCTGAAAGAGTTTATATACAGAGGACCAGAAGAGGAATGTTTTGATTTGTAACATTGTGGGTTTTTAAAAAAAATATTTTTTGTGGTGCAGGGCAGTGGGAGTTTGCTTGAGAATTAGAATTATACGTTTATGTATGGTTCGCTTTATATTACCAAGAAACTAAGCATATATGTGACAACTAGTAAATATGTCTTTAAAATATTAAAAATAATCGTGCTACCAGTAAATACAGCTCAACCAACAAGAAGATTGATTTTGTTTATGAATATTAATGTAAAGAATACTGGCATAACATATACAATTACTTAACTTTGGTTTTTACCAGAATTAAAATTTTCTTAAAGGATTAGAATTCTAGTATATATCAATAAAGCTACAAAAAATCAATAACAAAATGAACTCTGTATAACATGAAACAAAGTTATGTTCCAATTGAATTAAAATGTATGATATACTGGGATATGTTTTTGAGAGAAAGAGAATTAGTTTTGTCTTAAAGTAAAGATTGTTGTTATTAATGCAAATTTGGCTCTATTTTATTTTGTTAAAAAACAAACTTTTTTTATTTTGTGTAGCACCAGATATTATAAATTTTTATCTGCTTATAAAACAGAGATATTATGCTTTTATAAATTATGTTACTGTTTTCTATTTTTTCATAGAGTTCTTCAATTCCTATAGGGACAATCTTCTCAATCCTAAGAACCAAAGATGTGATAATCATACATCTATCCCAGCCTGATGTGACAGTACCATTTCCCCAACACTCAGAAATAAAAGCTTTAGTGTTTGCATGGCCCACTTTTTCATGTGTAATGGTGGAAATGATCATACCTAAAAGAGAAAGGTGTTCAGTCAATTTAGTTGTTCATTGATTGCTTCTTATATGTGCCTTGACTGGGGTTCTTATGTTGAGCCAGCAACCTAGGGCTCCAGCCAGCAACCTTGGGATACTATTGTTGACCCCATGCTTGAACTAGCAACCACATGGTTTCCAACCAGGCACCTCAGTGTTTCTGGTTGATGCTTTATCTAATGTACCACCACTGGCCAGGCTGCCATGTTATCTTTAGATCCTCAGATCTTATTTATGTTATATCAAAAAGTTTGTTTCCTTGTACCAACTTCTCTGTTTTCTCCATCCCCCAGTTCCTGGCAGCTTCCACTCTGTTTTTGTGAGCTTGTCATTTTGTCTTTTCAATATGAGGAGTTAAATTTAGGAAAGGGTAGAATTTTACATATCTATATTCTCAGATATAAATAATTAAAAAATAGGCACTTTGAACATTTAGTGTATATAAATAACCTGGGATATGCTAAAATGCAGATTCACATTCTTTAAGTCTGGGACACTACAACACTCCCTTTGCTAGAGATGAAGGAACCATACTTTGTGAAGTCTGGGACTAGACACACCCAGGAGTGGAGGTGTGAAAGGTGGGCCTTTTTTCTGTGGCAACTGCCAAGTAATGAGAGAGGAGTCTCTAGGGACTGGGTTATGGGGTGGGGGTTTGTTGACCAGTTCTTTTAGCAGAAAAAAGAAAAGGATATTTGTGAAACTGAGACCAGAGGTTTCTGTTCACCTAACCAAATATGCAGGAACTGAAAACAATGCTGTAGTATCTCAGACTGCAGCAAACACCAAGGAGCAGAAAGTAAATTTGAGGAGATAATGAAAAAAGTGATAAAAAAATAAAAATATAATGGTTTGACATGACTTCAGGGTGAACAATTCCTCCACATTTTTTTGAGAAAGAGAGAGGGACAAACAGGCTGGAAGAGATGAGAAGCATCAATTCTTCATAACCCTAACCCTAACTTTAAACCTTACCCAATCTAAACCTAACCCTAACTCTAACCCTCACCGTCACCCTCACGCTCATCCTAACCTTTCTAACCCTCACCCTCACCCTTACACTCACCCTCACACTCACCATTACCCTTACCCTCACCCTAACCCTAACCCTAACTCTGACCCTAACCTCAACCCCTATCAAGTCCCTCCTCCCAAGTCTCTGCCCCCAGTGATCTCCTTCACCCTGCCCAATCAGACTGGTCTCCAAGACCCCGCCTTTCATCTGCCAGGCCCAACCTCCTCCAGAGTTTCCTCTTAAGCAGTGGCATTCAGCCTGCCCTACATGTCAGGTTCCTTCTATGTGGCCCCGCCTTGCCCTTCCCCTTACTGCCTAATAAGGCTCACATGCACTTTGGCCTGAGTGGCCTTCAGGAGGTTGCAAGTGTCTCCAATCACCTTCTGCAGTTGAAAATGTTTTAAATGAGGACACCACAGGCTGCTTCCCCTTAGCAGCCCATCTGAAACAGCAGAGGCCCACCCTCTCTCTACCTCCCTCCCTCTCCTGGCACTTGTGTAGATGCCCTATGTCTCCTGCAGAAGTCCGTGGATCTGTTTGGGAAAGGGTAGTGCCTGGCGTGATTCCTTCACCCTCAAGCCATCTCTTGCACCCAGATCAGCCCCCAGACGAACGTGCGGTCAGCTGCAGGGTATGATGGGCGGGACCAGCTTTCCTGCCTCATCAGCTGAGATTTCTGCACGGAGCTACTGTGAGGACTTATTTTTTTCTGAGAAGACAGGGCAATACCTAACTCCATTTAATTCCTGAGATTAACAGTAGGAAACTGGCTACAGTCTTCGGTTTACAATTAGTTCTCCCCGCTGTTTTTGTTGTTCTTTATGAAAGAGAGGCAGAGAGAGATAAACACATTGAGATTTTCCTGTATGTGTCCTAACCAAGTAATCAAACCGACAACCTTCATGGTCCAGGACAATGCTGTAACCAATGAAGCTATCTGGCCAAAGTTTAATTTTTATTGATTTACAGAGAAACAGAAAGAAGAAAGGAGAGAGAGGGGAGTGGGAAGGGAAACATTCATTTGTTGTTTCACTCAGCCGTGGACTCATTAGATATGTCCTGACTGGGGATCAAATCTCAAACTTGGTGTTTTCAGTTGATGTTCCTATCCACTTAAGCTAACTGGCAAAATCTCTCTGCTGTTTCTTTTTTTATTATTTAGTGAGAAGAAGGGAGGCAGAGAGACCAACTCCCATATGCAGAATCCACCTGGCAAGCCCACTTAGGGGTGATGTTTTGACCATCTGGGTCATTGCTCCTTTGCTTAGCAACCAAGCGCTTCTTAGCACCTGAGGCTGACACAATGGAGCCACCCTCAGCACCTGTCGCCAACTCACTTCAATTGAGCCATGGCTGCAGGAGATGCATGGAGGTAGCACTGCACTGCAAATACATCAACAGCAAACCTTCAAAGATTTACTATGCAGATATGGCCACAGGAAGAACACTGAGGGTACTGTCTTGACACACAGACTGGAGAAAACAGCTGAGAACAACTTTCCCCTGGGCCACCTCATTTTAATATTTTATAAGACTCCACCCTTGAAGCTGCCCCATGACCCAGACACTTCATAACCATCTTCAGTGTGATGCAATGCTCCTCCCCTCCTGAGAACATTAATGGAATTTGAAAATACCTCCCCTTTCCTCCCTCCCCACCTTCCCCTCTGCAACCTCTCCCTTTCCACAGGACCCGCATTCAGGGCAGCAGCATGGAAAACACTTTGGTCTCTCTCCTACTCCAGTCCCCCAGCTCCCTTCCCTGCGATTCTCCCACTCATCCATGGTGGCACCCACAGACTCGCTTGTGACCTTCCCGGTTGAAACACTTACTTGCTCCTCTCCCTTATAGGAACAACCTGGACACTGCCCAGACTCATTGCCAAGTTTCCACGATCTGTCTACAATGCCAGTGGGAAATGCAGGACCCACTCAGACCAGTGGGAATGCATCGCCTGTAGGCCTATGAATGAAGACTCCCAGAAATGGTGCCACTTCCTCCAAACGAAAGTGAACGACCTACCTGAATACTCCATACCTCCATAACGGAAGGTTATGAGCCCACATTTACATAAAATTATTTTTAGAGTCTAGTACCCTCTCATCCTCATTTTCACAGAGCTATGTCATGCAACTCAGAATAAGAACTGGTTCTAAGAACATCAACAGGCTTCTCCTGTGACATGACAAATTTATGTCTTCATGTGCACACTGTGCGCCCTCAGAGACAGGGTGCAGACAGACACTTCACATGCAAATACATAACATGTACATTTTTGTGATTGTTTTATTTTTGTTTTTCGGTTTTTTTTATTTTGGAGAGGATGGAGGGAGACAGAGAGAGAGAGAGAGAGAGAGAGAGAGAGAGGAAAGAGGAGCAGAAAGCATCAACTCCCTTATATGCCTTGACCAGACAAGTGCAGGCCTCTGAACCCGCGACCCCAGTGTTTCAAAGTCGACGCTTTGTCCACTGTGCCAACACATGTCAGGCCTTTTTTGTGTTTTTAAAAATAATATCTCTTTCCCAATCAAGGATTTCTTCTTTCTAAACTCAAATTTCACTGAGGTGACACATGCTGTTTCTTCCATCACAACGACCGTGAGATATGAACAAAATTTCCTTTCACTGAAAGGGCATGAGGAGGCTCTTTTTATTTAATAATTTTATTTTTTTAATGGAACGACATCAATAAATCAGGATACATGTATTCAAAGATAACAATTCCAGGTTATCTCTACGTTCAATTATGTTGCATACCCATCACCCAAAGTCAGATTGTCCTCTGTCCCCTTCTATCTAGTTTTCTTTGTCCTCCTCCCCCTCCCCCTTTCCCTCTCCCTCTTTCCCCTCCACCTATAACACTCTTATCAATGCAGCCCCATGTTCATTGCAGCATTGTTCACAGTGGCCAGGACATAGAAACAACCAAAAAACCCGTCAATAGATGACTGGATAAAGAAGACGTGGCACATATACACTATGGAATACTACTCAGCCATAAGAAATGATGACATTGAATCATTTACAGCAAAATGGTGGAATCTTGATAACATTATACGAAGTGAAATAAGTAAATCAGAAAAAACCAGGAACTGCATTATTCCATACGTAGGTGGGACATAAAAGTGAGGAGGCTCTTTTTTAAACACTTCTTTATGATATGTGGAGCAGATACACTCCTCACTGCGCTTCCCCTTCCCCTCGCCAGCCCCACCTCTCGCTGTTTTTGCCCCTCCCCACAGCCTGCTACACATAGCAGAAAGTCTGCTAAAATAAACCTTCAGATCTTTCTCCAATCCCTATTCCCTCTCCTTCACATTGTGTCTGTGCACCCTGCAGCCCCATCCTGTCCTGCCCCCACCCCACGCCATCCCAGCTCCTCCATGTGACTCACTATCCCATAATAACCCCTAGCCCTCTGCCCCACCTTGTGTCTTCCATGCCTCATCCCGCCGCCCTGCTCCCTCTGCTCGTCCCTGTCTGCCACGCCCTTTGTCTTTCACTCCACCCTGCCCCACGCCTTTTTGTGTCCCCGCCTGCTGAGCGCCCAGCACTGTCCCCACCCAGTAGCTGCCCAGGCTGCTGTGGAAGCCTTTGACTGGGCTCTGGGGGTGCTCCTCAGCCCTCCAAGTGCGGGCCACTGGGGCTGGGTTTAAAGCAGAGGTCCCCAAACTACGGCCTGTGGGCTGCATGTGGACCCCTGAGGCCATTTATCTGGCCCCCACTGCACTTCCAGAAGGGGCACCTCTTTCATTGGTGGTCAGTGAGAGGAGCATAGTTCCCATTGAAATACTGGTCAGTTTGTTGATTTAAATTTACTCATTCTTTATTTCAAATATTTTATTTGTTCCCGTTTTGTGTTTTTTACTTTAAAATAAGATATGTGCAATGTGCACAGGGATTTGTTCATATTTTTTTAATAGTCTGGCCCTTCAACAGTCTGAGGGACAGTGAACTGGCCCCCTGTGTAAAAAGTTTGGGGACCCCTGGTATAAAGGGTTGAAAAGACCCAGTGCCTTAGCAGTCAAGTGTCTGCGAAGATGGCCAGTTTACCCTGTTGAGCTGCATGCTGCTCTTTGGCTTGCGGAGAGTTTGTCACTGCCCCTCTTGCCACCTCTGTGTGCATTTCTGCGAGTTCATGTGTGTGTGTGTTTGCATTTTTGCACGCATGCACTGCACCTTTGTTGGGGGCTATTGGTCTTTCCACACAACTCCAGGCTGTATTGGCCCAGAGTCACCTCTGAGGTCATGCTGGCAGAATCTGGGTTCTCGCCATCATTTCTCAAACCATGGAGAAAGCTCAGCCTCTGCTCTCCGAATTCCCAGCTGAGTTGGTGCAGGATCCAGGGGCGCTGGACACAAAGAATGACAGACCCAGCTCCGGGTTTGCACAAATGGGGAGAACTGTTTGTTCCTGAGCTTCTCAGTCCATCTAGAGGAGGCTTGCATTTTGTCATCTGTGAAAACGCTGCTGTTTGGCCTACCATGTGCAGGACCCAGCGCTGAGTGCTGGAGATGCAAAACCCGCAGACTCTTAAGGGAATTGACAGTTTAAATGGAAAATATTAATAGAATAAAAGAATACCTAAAGAAGGCATTTCGATGTGTTCAGCCCCTCCAATGGGCTGGGAAGACTTCAGAGAAAAAGAGCCTAAAAGTGGCCTTTGAGTGATGTATAGGATTTCATCAAGTAGGAGGTAAGGGCTCCTGCAAATGTTTCCAAGCTCTTTTGGCTGTAGTGATTGGAACTTCAGGCCCTATCAGGTGCTGAGTGCACAAAAAAGCAAGTTGTGATAGTGATAGTGGAATTATTTGGGAGTTTAGATCTCCCTTATGCCTCAGAAAAAAAGACAATTTTCTGGTCTTTCCTAATGATGTGATGTGGTTACATTGAATGAGTGAATAAACAAGTGTAAAGATATATAGCCCCAGGCTTACAAAATAATCAGAGGCAAACCTTGGATAGTTTGCTGGTTTGGTTCCAGACAAACCATGAAATAGAGTGAGCTGTAATCAAAATTTACTAGTGAAGGGTTTTTGCCATCAGTTTAAAAGAAAAAAAATAGGGCAACATCTATGAATAACAATGAACTACACACAATAGAATGAGGTCTGCCTATAAAACCTTCTGGTTTCCTGCTTCACAGCTGTCTTCCCTGTATTCCCTTTATTTCTCTGCCTTCCTTCCAAAGCTTCGACACACTAAAGCAAGAGTGGGTGCTGATGAGCTCTTCTAGACCCGAGTTTCTTTGACTTGGTCATGTAAACCAGCTTTTAGGAAATCATTAAGGCTTAAACACAAAAACAGGAGAGACAGCCTCAATCATCTAGAATGTTGTCATCAGAAAGTTCAGGAAGATGCCATTTTCACCTTTGTTTTCTTCTATTATTACCATTGCTTTTTTCACTATAAATTATAAACAGGTGGTGTTCTTGGCTGGATGGCTCAGTGGGAGAGCTTTGGCCCAGTGAGTGGAAGTCCTGGGTTCAATTCCTGTCTAGGACACACAGAAGAGGCAGCCATCTGCTTCTTCAACCTTCCCCATCTTTTTCCTTTCTAACTCTCCCTTCCCCTCATGCAGCCAAAGCTCCATTGGAACAAAGTTAGCCCCGGTCACGGAGGAGGTCTCCATGGCCTCCGACTCAGGTGCTAGAATGGCTCCTGTTGCAACAGAGCAAAGCTCCAGATGGGAAGAGCATTGCCCCTTAGTGCACATGTTGGGTGGATCTTGGTTGGGTGCATGTGTGGAGTCTGACTGCCTTCCTGCTTCTAAATTTGGGGGAAAAATAATAATAAATAAATTACAAACAGGTGGTATTAGCCTTTTCGCATTTGAGGTTTCCAGAGTTCCTTGTCTCCCTGTGCTGCTCTAGACATTTTTTTTTTTTGTTGAAGCACCTAGTCATTATTTGGCTTCTCCACCTGGCTTGCTGCTTTTAAGCAAAAGGGACTGAGTTTTAACTCTCACTGGATCTCCAGTGCCTAGCATGGAGCTTAGCAGGTAGTAGGTTCTTAGTAATATTTATAGAATGAATGAGGAAACAGAGGCATACAGAGAACACATGTTTTCACCATGGTTTTGACTTATGTCAAGCCTTTATTTTGTTCCAGGCACTATGCTAAGTGCTTAACACGTAACATCTCATTTAACTTTCAAATAATAACTTAGCATTTCATATGAGGAAATAAAAGCATATGTATAAAGCCATTTACATATTCATAGAGCCTGCAATTGTGCTAAGGTGTACAGCCCATTGGTTTTGACCTTACTCAATTTTCTGTTGGACCTCAAATCCTGGATTGAGGTTTCTGGGGAGTGTGCTCATCAAGACCCACTGTGTTGTCATGGGTCTCCCAAGACTCCCTCCTTCACAAACATTTTGGTTATCTCTGATATACTGTTGCCTAGCCTATTGTATAAAATATATATTACAGTGTGCATCATATTTCCTGTTACTCCCATGTAGCAGCACCCCGAAAACTGCCACCCTTTAAAATTAGAATTTCTACAATATTTTAAAATTTTACTGGTGGCAAAGGAATTTTGGGATTAAGTGAGATCAAAACTATGTGGGCTGATTGTCACTAATAACTTAAAAAGTCACGGATGAGTTAAAACAGCTGACAGAAAGCATTTAGTGGATTTAGGCTTTCCAATATGAGGAGTTAAATTTAGTAACTGGTAGAATTTCTACATATCCATATTCTCAGATATAAATAATTAAAAATAGGGACTTGTCTTTATTTAGTGCATATAAATAACCTGGGATTTTGCTAAAATGCAGGTTCTCATTCTGTAATTCTGGGATACTACAACACTTTCTGTGCTAAAGATTAAGGAACTGTGCTTGGAGTAGCCTGAGACTAGACACAGCCAGGAGTGGAGGTGTGAGATGTGGTCCTTTTTTCTGTGGCAACTGCCAAGGAACCAGAAAGGAGTCTCTGGGGACTGGGATTATGGGGTGGGTTTTTTTTTTACCAGTTTTTTAGCAGGGAAAAGAAAAGGATTTTTGTGAAAATGAGACTAAAGGTCTCTGTTCACTTCACAAGATATACAGGCACTGAAAGAATGCTGTAGTATCTCAGACTGCAGCAAACACCAAGGAGCAGAAAGTTAATTTGAGGAGATCATGAAAATAGTGATAGAAAAAAAAACAAATATAATGGTTTGACATGACTTCAAGTTAAACATTTTACCCCCCACCCTTTTTTGAGAAAGAGAGAAGGACAAATAGGCTGGAAGAGATGAGAAGCATCAATTCTTCATAACCTTAACCCTAAACCTACCCCTACCCTAACATTAACCCTAACACTAACCCTCACCCTCACCCTCATCCTCACCCTAATCTTCACCCTAACCCTCACCCTCACCCTAACCCTCACCTTCACCATCACCCTCAACCTATACCTCACCTTAACCCTCAACTTAACCCTAATGGCAACCGTAAACCTGACCCCTGCGAAGCCCCACCTTCCAAGGTTTTGCACCCAGTGATTTGCTTCACCCTGCCCTATCATGCTGGCTGTCATGACCCGCCCCTCATCAGCCAGGCCTCACCTCCTCCAGAGGCTCCATCTTCAGAGATGGCACTCAGCCTGTTCTACTTGTCGGGCTCCTTCTCTGCGACCCTTCCCTTGCTTTTACCCTCACAGACTAAGAGAGCTCACCTGGCCTTTGGCCTGAGTGGTCCTCTGGAGGCTTCAAGTGGCTCCAATCGCTCTTCACAGTTAAGAATGTTTTAAATCAGGAACCACAGGTTGTCTCCCCTTAGCGGCCAGTCTGGAAAAGCGGAGGTACACCCTCTCTCTCCCTTCCTTCCTTTCCCAGCACTTGCGGGGATGCCCTGTGTCTCCTGCAATGGCC
This sequence comes from Saccopteryx leptura, assembly GCF_036850995.1. Taxonomy (NCBI): domain Eukaryota; kingdom Metazoa; phylum Chordata; class Mammalia; order Chiroptera; family Emballonuridae; genus Saccopteryx; species Saccopteryx leptura. The sequence goes on along the minus strand of NW_027095709.1, from coordinate 789,040 downwards.
AGTGGTTCTTCTGGGGAAAGGGCAGTGTCTGGCATGAGTTCTTCAATCTCAAGCCAGCTCTTGCCTTTAGACCAGCCCCCAGAGCAGTGCATAGCAGGCTGCAGTGCAGGGTGGTCAGGACCAGCTTTCCTGTGCTATCAGCTGAGATTTCTGCACGGAGCTACCTCGTGGACTGATTTTCTTCTGAGAAGACAAGGCAATACCTATCTCCTTTTAATCCCCGAGTTTTACAGTAGAAAACTGGCTTTGGTCTTTGGTTTACAATTAGTTCTCCCCACCGTCTTGTTGTTGTTTTTGAGAGAGAGACAGACAGAGACAGAAACATCGAGATGTTCCTGTAGGTGCCCTAACCAAGGAATCAATCCGACAACTTCCATGGTCCAGGATGATGCTCTAACCAACGAAGCTAACTGGTCAGGGTTTAATTTTTATTGATTTATAGAGAGACAGAAAGTCAAAAGTGGAGAGAAGGGAGTGGGAAAAAAAACACATTCATTTGTTGCTCCACTCAGCTGTGGACTCATTGGTTATGACCTGCCTGGGGATCAAATCCACAATGTTGGTGTTTCTGGTGGATATTTCTTATTATCTGAGATAACTGGCAAAGGCTCTCTGCTATTTCTTTCTTTTTTTTCTTTTATTTAGTGAGAGAAAGGGAGGCAGAGAGACCAACTCCCATATGCGGGATCGACCCGAAAAACCCACTAGGGGATGATGTTCTGACCATCTGGGGTGTTGCTCTCTTGCTTAGCAACCAAGTTTTCTTAGCGCCTGAGGTGGAAACCATGGAGCCACCCTCAGCACCCGGGGCAAACTCGCTCCAGTTGAGCCATGGCTGCAGGAGAAACATGCAGGTAGCACTGCACTGCAAATACATGAACAGCAAACTTTCAAAGAGTCACTGTACAGTTATGGTCATGGGCAGCAAACTGAGGATATTGTCTTCACACACACACTGGAGAAACCAGCTGAGAATAGCTACCCTCTGGGCCACCTCATTTCAATATTCTATGTGACTCCACTGTAAGTGCCGCCCCATGACCCAGAACCTTCATAACCTTCCTCACTGCAACACACTGCTCCTCCCTTCCCGGGCACATTCACGGATTTTGCGGATGCCTCTCCTTTCCTCCTTCCTTACCTTCCCTTCTGCATCCTCACCCTTCCCACAGTACCTGCACCTAGAACAGCAGCAAGCACCACATTCCAGGATATCTTCTGCACTGGTCTAGCAGCTCACTTCCCTGAGACTCCCTCCCTCAGCCAGCCATGGTGGCCCCCACTGATTCTCCTTGGAAGTCCCCCTACAGAAAATTTTCCTCCCTTCAATCCCCCCCACAGGAATAGCCTGGACACTGCATAGAATCACCTCAAAGTTTCTGTGATGGGTCTACGATGCCGGCTGGAACCACGGGCCCCATTCATACCAGTGGGAACAAATCCCCCATAGGCCTATGACTGAAGACTCCAGAAAAGGGCACCATTCCCCCCAAACAAAAGTGAACGACCTACCTGAAGACTCCATAGCTCCATAACATAAGGTTATGAGCCCCCATTTACATGTAAGACTTTCTCCGTGTCTAGTACACTCTCATCCTTATTGCCACAGAGCTATGTCACGAAACTCAGACTAATATCCGGTTCTAAGAACACCAACGGGCACTTCCTGTGACATGACAAATTTATGTTTTCATAAACACACTGTGCGCCCTCACAGACGAGGTGCTGGCAGACACTTCACACCCAAATCCATAACATGTATTTATTTTTGTTATTTTATTGTTGTTTTTGGGTTTTTTTTTTATTTTAGAGAGAATAGAGGGAGAGAGAGAGAGGAAAGAGGAGCAGGAAGCATCAACTCCCATATATGCCTTGAACAGACAAGTGCAGGGCTCTGAACCGGTGACCTCAGTGTTCCCAGGTCGACGCTTTATCCACTGCGCCAAAACAGGTCAGTCCTTTTTTTTTTTTTTTTAATAATATCTTTTTCCCAATCAAGGATTACCTCTTTCTAAACTCAAATTTCAGTGAGGTGACAAATGCTGTTTCTTCCATCACAATGACCATGAGACATGAACAAAATTTTCTTTCACAGAAAGGGCATGAGCAAGATCTTTTCTGAACAATTCTTTCTAACATGCGGAAAGGATCTGCTCCACCCTGCACTGTCCCCACCCCTCGACATTTTCTCCCCTGGCTGTCTTTGCCCCACCCTGTGTTCCTTTTCATATCACAGAAATTCTGCGGTAAGAAACCCTCGACTCCCTCTCCAATTCCTATTCCCTCTCCATCAAATTATGTCCCCATGCCTCGCCTCCATGTCCTGCTCTACCCCCGCCCCATGCCAACCCTGCTTCTCCCTGCTTCTCACTATTTCTCCCCACACCATAATCTCCCCTCGCTGTCTGCCCCACCTGTGTTTTCCTCGCGCCTTCCCACCCCGCTCCTTCCGCTCTACCCTGTCTGCCATGCCCCGTCATTTGCTGTGCCTGACCTTGCGCCTTTTTGTGCCACCACCCTGCACCCGCCCTGCACTGTCCCCACCCGGTAGCCATCATGGAGGCTGCGGAAGCTGCCTCCTGGGCTCTGTGGGCGCTCTTAGGCCATCCCAGTACAGGCGGCCAGGGCGGAGCCTAAAGGGCAAAAAGAACTGAGCACTTCAGCAATTATGTGACTGAAAACATGGTCACGATTTCCATTGAGCTGCACGCTGCTCTTGGGCTTGAGGTGGGTTTGTTCCTGCCTGTATTGTTGCTGCCTCCGTGTGCATTTCTACGAGTGTGTGTGTGTGTGTTTGTGTGAGTGTTTGCATATTTCCATTCATTCACTGCTCCTCTCTTGGGTGCTGCTGGTATTTCAGCCCACCTCCAGGATATCTTGGCCCATAGGCACCCCTGAGGCGACGCTAGAGAATCTGGGTTCTTGCCATCATTTCCCAAACCTTGAAGTAAACTCAGCCTTTGCTCTCCGCTTTCCCAGCCAATTTGTTCCTGGTTTCAGGGGCGCTGGATTCAAAGAACAATGGACCCAGCTCCAAAGAACAATCTGTTTGTTCCTGAGCACCTAAGTCCATCTGAAGGAGGATTCCACTTTATAATCTGTAAAAATGCTGCCATTCTACCTACCATGTGTGAGACCTTCACTGAGGGCTGGGGATGTAAAACCCGCAGACTCTTAAGGGAACTGCCAGTTTAAATGGGAAATATTCACAGAATAGAAGAATATCTAAAGATGGCATTTTGATGGGGTACAGCCCCTCCTATGAACATAGGAAAAACTTTAGAGAGGTAGAGCCTAAAAGTGGGCTTTGAGTGATGTATAGGAGTTCATCAAGTAAGAGGAAGGGCTCCTGCGAAGTTTGCCAAGCTACTGTCGCTGTAGTGTTTGGATCTTCAGGACCTAGTGGGTGCTGAGTGGACAGAAAAGCGAGTTTTGATAGTGATAGTGGAATTATTTGAGGGTTGAGCTATCCCTTATACCTCAGAAAGAAAGATAACTTTCTGATCTTTCCAAATGATATCATGTCATTACATTTAATGAGTGAATGAAAAAGTGTAAAGATACACAGCCCCAAACCTTTGAAATAATCAGAGGCAAAACTTGGATAGTTTGCTGGTTTTTGTTTCCAGAACAACCATGCATATAGAGAGAGTTGTAATCCAAATTTATTAGTGGAGGGATTTTGCCTTCAGTTTTAAATGAAAGAAAAAAATAGGGCAACATCTATGAAGCACAATGAAGCTACACACAATAGAATGAGGTCTGCCTATACAACCATTTGTTTTTCTGATTCACAGCTGTCTTCCCTGTATTTCTTTTATTTCTGTGTCTTCCTTTCAAACGTGGACACACTGAAGCAAGAGTGGATGCTGATGACCTCTTCTGACAAGAGTTTTTCTTTTTTTACTTTGTCATGTGAAACAACTTATAGGGAATCATTAAGACTTAAAGACAGGCCCTGGCCAGTTGGCTCAGTGGTAGAGCATCGGCCTGGCACGTGGGGGACCTGGGTTCAAATCCTGGCCAGGGCACATAGGAGAAGTGCCCATTGCTTCTCCACCCCCCTCCTTTCTCTCTGTCTCTCTCTTCTCCTCCGCAGCCAGGCTCCATTGGAGCAAAGATGGCCAAGGCGCTGGGGATGGCTTCCTTGGCCTCT